>NC_069508.1:109159602-109277102 GCF_027579735.1 Bombina bombina | reverse complement strand
AAAAATAGTGCAGTAACTCCAGTCCCATGCGTTCCCGCTCAACTTGACCCCTGTTTGTATATATATATATATGTATATATATATAGATAGATAGATAGATAGATAGATAGATAGATAGATAGATAGATAGGTGGATAGATAGATGGATAGATATAAACAAAACACACACAAAATATATATATATTTATTTTAATTAGAACTTTTCTATATACAATTGTTATATTATCTTCCCCTGCTCATTAAACTTGCTGCCCTGTCAAAATCTTTATTTACACTGCTATTTGAGGCCAGTGGTTTCCATGGCTACGGAGGAAACCTTTTTTTTTACATACCAGCAAATCCTGTTATTGTAAACCAAATAATAGCAGGCACCCTGTTAGCTCTTAGCATGAACACAAGAACAAGACAGAGTCATTAGAGTCATATTTGTTATGTATGTCTTGTGGACCATTTCCTTAATTCTAAGACTTTGATCTTAATCCATTATTCAATCTTTGTGAATGTCCATTTATCTATAAATAAGTATTTTTGATCATAGTACTGTGCAAATTCTTCTGTTACAAGCAAGGAACAGAGATAAGTAGTTTAGTGATTAATTTTTTTCCACCCACACACACCATTTTCATCCCTAGTTATTACTGACTTTTAATGTCATAGAAATAAGTCTGCTCGCCCCAGGTTTTTTGTATTGACATTTAAGCTTGATGGAAAATATTGATAGACTGTACTGTAGAGTGCTAGAGTGCACTAGAGATACAATATCTTTGTGCTGAACTTGTAACCAAGTTTATCCTGCACCCAGCTATAACCTGCTACTTTCTGTCATCTTCCCAGACACGTGGTCTTTCCATTTCTATCGCAATACCTATTATGTGCAGATAAACACAGCTATGTTGCACACTTTCTTTTATATTTGTCATTAATTGTCCTTAGCAGAAGAAGGGAAAAAAACTAAGTTTCAACATGGCAGTGCCCATTATTTTATAGAAACTCAATGGAATTAAGAAAAATAATAATTTTTAGGGAGTCCAAGTCTGATTTCCACATCAACCTCAAGGAGACTTTCCCAGGGTCATAATAAACATCTGCACAGAAAGAAAATTGCTCATCGGCTCACACTCTGTTGGGTCACCACCCCAGAGCAGCTTATTTTAGCCCAATTTTTCATTTCACATAGGAAAACTTTCCTGAAATCTACAACTGTCTGATCCTGCCTGAAAAAGACAGTCCAGCCCCAAACAACAGGCAATCCTCCTTTGAACAAGAAATATGGGAATCCCAGACAATCAATTTATTTTGACACCATTTGTCAGCCTAATTAGTGAGATGCAGCCATATCCTTCAAGGGAGTCCATTTCTGGGTTCCTCCATCAAACCTAGGTAGGCTTTCCCCAGGTCTCAAAGGGGCATTCCTGTCAAAATTTAAATGCAGATAGATGAATTACATCTTTGTATAAAAACATATTTGCAATATATTTGTATTGGCAAAAATGCTTCTAGTGAACGTTATCACTGTTTTGGTGTTAACATTTTTCTCTGCATGTGCATGTGAGGCATAGCTAGATATTCTCAGTGCACCAGCATTTTAAATTCTGCAACTGCTCAGAGAAGCAGTAAGACTTGTATCATTTCAGCAATTAACAAATTAAGTCATTACCAGATGGTACAAGCACCATAGAGTCTTTAAGCAAGTGATGTGTATAAAATGCTGGTGCACAGTGCATGCTTAAATACACTTTTGAAACAGCTATAGCTTTTATAAGAAGACTTCACGTATATTGCAAAAATGCTTCTATTCAAAACATAAATGCATCATGCGGAATTAAATTTTGTCTGAAATGTCCCTTGAATACATATATTCACAGAAAGAGAAGTGCTCATTCGCAGGAACTCAGTAGAATCTTGATAGATGATAGATAGATACAGCTAGATTACGAGTTTTGCGGTATGAGGGATGCGGTATTAACTTGCACGTTATTGTCACAGCTCAGTTACCTACAGCGCTGGTATTACAGGTGTTAAGAAACCCGGCGTTAAAAGGCAAGAAGTGAGCGTAGAGCAAAATTGTGCTCCATACCGCACTTAAATACCAGCGCTGCTTAAGTCAGCGGTGAGCTGGTTGTATGTGCTCGTGCACGATTTCCCCATAGACATCAATGGGGAGAGCCGGCTGAAAAAAGTCTAACACCTGCAATAAAGCAGCGTAAAGCTCAGTAACACAGCCCCATTGATTTCTATGGGGAAACTAAAGTTATGTTTACACCTAACACCCTAACATAAACCCAGAGTCTAAACACCCCTAATCTTACACTTATTAACCCCTAATCTGCCGCCCCCGACATCACCGACACCTACATTATACCTATTAACCCCTAATCTGCTGCTCCGGACATCACCGACACCTACATTTTACCTATTAACCCCTAATCTGCCGCTCCAGACATCCCCGACACCTACATTATACTTATTAACCCCTAATCTGTCGCTCCGGACATCGCCGACACCTACATTATACTTAACCCCTAATCTGCTGCCCCGACATCACCGACACCTACATTATACTTATTAACCCCTAATCTGCTGCCCCCAACATCGCCAACACCTACATTATATTTATTAACCCCTAATCTCCCGCCCCCAATGTCGCCGCAACCTACCTACACTTATTAACACCTAATCTGCCGCCCCCGACATCGCCGAAATCTACATTATATTTATTAACCCCTAATCTTCTGCTCCGGACATCGCCGACACCTACATTATACTTAACCCCTAATCTGCTGCCCCCGACATCACCGACACCTACATTATACTTAATAACCCCTAATCTGCTGCCCCCAACATCACCGACACCTACATTATACTTATTAACCCCTAATCTGCTGCCCCCAACATCGCCAACACCTACATTATATTTATTAACCCCTAATCTGCCGCCCCCAACGTCGCCGCAACTATGCTAAATTTATAAACCCCTAAACCTAAGTCTAACCCTAACACCCCCTAACTTAAATATAATTAAAATAAATCTAAATAAACATTACTATCATTACCGAAATTATTCCTATTTAAAACTAAATACTTACCTATAAAATAAACCCTAAGCTAGCTACAATATAACTAATAATTACATGGTATCTATCTTAGGGTTTATTTTTATTTTACAGGCAAGTTTGCATTTATTTTAACTAGGTAGAATAGTTACTAAATAGTTATTAACTATTTACTAACTACCTAGCAACAGTGAAACCCACCACCCACACAACCAACCCCCCAAATAAAATCCTAACTAAAAAAACCTAAGCTCCCCATTGCCCTGAAAAGAGCATTTGGATGGGCATTGCCCTTAAAAGGGCATTTAGCTCTATTGCTGCCCAAACCCTAACCTAAAAATAAAACCTACCCAATAAACCCTTAAAAAAAAACTAACACTAACCACTGAAGATCCACTTACAGTTTTGAAGAGCCAACATCCATCCTCAACGAAGCCGGGAAAAGTCCTCAATGAAGCGGCAAGAAGTCCTCAACGAAGCCGGGAGAAGTCTTCATGCAAGCCGGCACAGAGCATCCTCTTCAAACAAAGTCTTCTTCCTGAATACATTCTCCTTTAAATGACGTCATCCAAGATGGCGTCCCTTGAATTCCAATTGGCTGATAGAACTCTATCAGCCAATCGGAATTAAAGGTGAAAAAATCCTATTGGATTGAGCTTGCATTCTATTGGCTGAATGGAACAGCCAATAGAATGCGAGCTCAATCCTATTAGCTGATTGGATCAGCCAATAGGATTGAAGCTCAATCCTATTGCATCAGCCAAAAGGATTTTTTCACCTTTCCCATCAGCCAATAGGATTTTTTCACCTTTAATTCCGATTGGCTGATAGAATTCTATCAGCCAATCGGAATTCAAGGGACTCCATCTTGGATGACATCATTTAAAGGAGAATTCATTCGGGAAGAAGACTTTGTTTGAAGAGGATGCTCCGCGCCGGATGTCTTGAAGATGGACCCACTCCGCGCCGGATGGATGAAGATAGAAGATGCCGTCTGGATAAAAACTTCTGCTCGTTTGGAGGACCACTTCTGCTGGCTTGGATGAAGACTTCTTCCGGCTTTGTTGAGGACTTCTTGCCGCTTCGCTGAGGACTTCTCCCGGCTTTGTTGAGGATGGATGTCGACTCTTCAAAACTGTAAGTGGATCTTCAGGGGTTAGTGTTAGGTTTTTTTAAGGGTTTATTGGGTGGGTTTTATTTTTAGGTTAGGGGTTGGGCAGCAATAGAGCTAAATGCCCTTTTAAGGGCAATGCCCATTTCAAGGCAATGGGGAGCTTAGGTTTTTTTTAGTTAGGATTTTATTTGGGGGGTTGGTTGTGTGGGTGGTAGGTTTTACTATTGGGGGGGGGAGTTGTTTGTATTTTTTTTTACAGGTAAAAGAGCTGATTTCTTTGGGGCATTGCCCCACAAAAGGCCCTTTTAAGGGCTATTGTTAGTTTAGTTTAGGCTAGGGTTTTTTTTATTTTGGGGGGGGCTTTTTTATTTTGATATGGCCATTAGATTAGGTGTAATTAGTTTAAATATCTGATAATCATTTTTTTTAATTTTTTTTTTATTTAGTTTTTTTTTTTTTTGTAATTTAGGTAATTTAATGTAATTGTTGTGTAATGTTAGATGTTAGTGTAACTCAGGTTAGGTTTTATTTTACAGGTAAATTTGTATTTATTTCAGCTAGGTAGTTAGTAAATAGTTAATAACTATTTACTAACTATTCTACCTAGTTAAAATAAATACAAACTTGCCTGTAAAATAAAAATAAACCCTAAACTAGATACAATGTAACTATTAGTTATATTGTAGCTAGCTTAGGGTTTATTTTATAGGTAAGTATTTAGTTTTAAATAGGGATAATTTAGGTAATTATAGTAATTTTTCTTTAGATTTATTTTAATTATATTTAAGTTAGGGGGTGTTAGGGTTAGACTTAAGTTTAGGGGTTAATACATTTAGTATAGTGTTTGCGATGTGGGGGGCCCTCTGTTTAGGGGTTAATAGGTAGTTTATGGGTGTTAATGTACTTTTTAGCACTTTAGTTATGAGTTTTATGCTACGGCTTTTTAGTGTAAAACTCATAACTACTGACTTTAGAATGCGTTACGAATCTTGTAATATCGGCGCTATGGAAGTCCCATTGAAAAAAGACTTTACACAAATTGCGTAAGTTAATTTGTGGTACAGACAAAAAAGTGTGTGGGACAGCTGTACCTACAAGACGTTATGAGCCTTTATGCTGCTTTTTTACTCATACCGCAAAACTCGTAATCTAGTCGATAGACAGATAGATAGATATAGATAGATAGTGTATGGATTGATAAAGATATATATATATATATATCTTGTATATATAAATTAAATGTCACTTATTGATTATCTAAGAAAAAAAATTATACCCTTCTCCCCCCCCCCCCCCTGCTTTTTCTTTTTATCATCATCCACCAGACAAACAGGGGAATGTCCTTCACAGGGAGTGACGCTCCACTCCACCCTATTTCCATTATCAGTAGACTCCCCTCATTGTCAGTGTATAGTGCCTGAGGATTTCTTTGCTTTATCCATAAAATAGAACATGTTAAAATGCAGTGCACCACTGTAACCATGTTGTAATCTGTGCATTCAGTTTTTAAGCAATAGTGCAATACCCTTATGTTATGTTTACCTATTTCACTTTAAGTGATGGTAAATCCAAGCATTTAAAAGGACATTATACACTCATTTTTTCTTTGCATAAATGATTTGTAGATGATCTATTTATATAGCCCATAAAGTTTTTTTTAAAAATAAATGTATAGTTTTGCTTATTTTTAAATAACATTGCTCTGATTTTTAGACTCCTAACCAAGCCCCAAAGTTTTATGTGAATACCGTCAGCTACCTTCTCCAGCTTGCTCCTGTTTGTGTAAAGGGTCTTTTCATATGCAAAAGAAGGGGGAGGGGGAGTGTCTTATTTCCCACTTGCAGTGGGCTTTCCAGCTACCTTTTCAACAGAGCTAAACTGACAGCTTCTAATTAAGTTTTTAAACAGTTTTATACTGGATTTTTATATCAGTATCTGTACATCTTATTCTTTATAGTAGTGTCTTTTACATGCAGTTATATGAAAATGAGTGTATACTGTTCCTTTAACAAAGGCTATGATTTACCATCACTAAAAACACGGGAGCGCGCGCGTGCACAGGGGGCGGCGGGCGGGTGCGTGCATGGGGTGGGAGCGGGGGGGGGGAACCGCTACACTGCAGAAAAAAAAAAGTTAAGAAAAGTAAAAAAAAAAAATTTAACAAAATAAATGATGATCTAAGGGTTCTGGAAGGGGTGGGGGGTTGGTCTGGGGGGGGGGGGGGAGCTACACTACAGAAAAGGGCTATGAAAAAAACAATAAACATACTTTTGTTACTAAACTGGGTACTGGCAGACAGCTGCCAGTACCCAAGATGGCGCCCATTAAGGCAGAGGGGGTGGGTTAGAAAGCTGTTTGGTGGGTGATCAGTGAGTTTGGGGGCTAAGGGGGGATCCTACACAGCAGCATATGTAAATATGCCAAAAAAAAAGCCCAAATATAGCTTTTATTTTAGTACTGGCTGAGTTTCTGCTAGTACTTAAGATGGCGGGGACAAATGTGAGGTGGGGGAGGGAAGAGAGCTGTTTGGGAGGGATCAGGGGGTCTGATGTTTTAGGTGGGAGGCTGAGCTCTAAACTAAAGCTAAAATTAACCCTGCAAGCTCCCTACAAGCTACATAATTAACCCCATCACTGCTAGCCATAATACACGTGTGATGCGCAGCGGCATTTGGCGGCCTTCTGATTACCACAAAGCAACGCCAAAGCAATATATGTCTGCTATTTCTGAATAAAGGGGATCCCAGAGAAGCATTTACAACCATTTGTGCCATAATTGAACAAGCTGTTTGTAAATGATTTCAGTGAGAAACCTAAAATTGTGAAAAATGTAACTTTTTTTTAATTTGATCGCATTTGGCGGTGAAATGGTGGCATGAAATATACCAAAATGGGCCTAGATCAATACTTGGGGTTGTCTACTACACTATACTAAAGCTAAAATTGCCCCTAAAAGCTCCCTACATGCTCCCTAATTAACCCCTTCACTGCTGGGCATAATACACGTGTAGTGCGCAGTGGCATTTAGCAGCCTTCTAATTACCAAAAAGCAACGCCAAAGCCATATATGTCTGCTATTTCTGAACAAAGGGGATCCCAGAGATTAATTTAAAATAATTTAAGCCATAATTGCACAAGCTGTTTGTAAATAATTTCAGTGAGAAACCAAAAGTTTGTGAAAAAATTAGTGAAAAAGTGAACATTTTTTTTGTATTTAATCGCATTTGGCGGTGAAATGGTGGCATGAAATATACCAAAATGGGCCTAGATCAATACTTTGGGATGTCTACTAAAAAAAAATATATACATGTCAATGGATATTCAGAGATTCCTGAAAGATATCAGTGTCCCAATGTAACTAGCGCTAATTTTGAAAAATAATGGTTTGGAAATAGCAAAGTGCTACTTGTATTTATTGCCTTATAACTTATAAAAAAAGCAAAGAAGATGTAAACATTGGGTATTTCTAAACTCAGGACAAAATTTAGAAACTATTTAGCATGGGTGTTTTTTGGTGGTTGTAGATGTGTAACAGATTTTGGGGGTCAAAGTTAGAAAAAGTGTGTTTTTTTCAATTTTTTCCTCATATTTTATAATTTTTTTATAGTAAATTATAAGATATGTTGAAAATAATGGTATTTTTAGAAAGTCCATTTAATGGCGAGAAAAACGGTATATAATATGTGTGGGTACAGTAAATGAGTAAGGGGAAAATTACAGCTAAACACAAACACTGCAGAAATGTAAAAATAGCCTTGGTCCCAAATGGACAGAAAATGGAAAAGTGCTGTGGTCATTAAGGGGTTAAACTGAATCATGAAAGAAATATTTTGGGTTTAATGTCCCTTTAAAGTCCCCTTGAATTTTAGTGATGGTAAATCCTAGCGTTTATTAAACACTTGGATTTACCATCACTTTAACTTCATCATTTTTAACAATAACCCCTTGTGAGGATCCAGTTGTAGTGAATGTTGATGCTTTATATTGTCAGTGATGGGTAACCTTCTAACACTTGGGGGCTGTAGATCAATATTTTAAGCCTTAAGGGATGCATATAAATTAATTGTTGTTAAAAACACAGATAATATTTATATTTTCTATAAATTTCCAGTGGCACAGGGCCATAATAAGGTAATGTTGCAGAGTTCTAATTATCTGATATTCTTCTCTCCAGAGGGTTCTTTATAGTTTTGACCACCCTTTATGTCCTCCCACCAGAAGTCACCCAGACACACAGTTTTTTTTAGTTCTGCATTTTACATGGAACCAGGTGGGCTGCCAGGTTACCATATCTGTTTTAAATTATAGGTCGACTGTACAACTTAGTAATTATGGAGAAACATACACCTAGATTACGAGTTATGAGCGCTATAGGGAAATTAACGAACGCAACAAAAGTTGTGTTATTTAACCCCCTATAGCGCAGCCATTACAAGTTTTCAAACAGCCGGCTTGTGCATGCGATATGGTGCTTTTAAGCTCCATAGCGCACAAAATACAAGCGCTGTTTTGACGTGCTTGTGCACGCTTCCCCCACAGACATCAATGGGGAGAGCGGGTCAGAAAAAAGTCTAGCACCTGTGATCGCAGAATGAAAAGCTCTGTAACGCAGCCCCATTGATGTCTATGGGGAAAAAAAATAACGTTTAAACCTAACACCCTAACATAAACCCCGAGTCTAAGCACCCCTAATCTGCTGCCCCCGACATCGCCAACACCTACCTACAGTTATTAACCCCTATTCTGCCACTCCCAATATCACCACCACCTAAAGTTATTAACCCCTAATCAGCTGCTCCCGATATCACCGCCACTATACTAAAGATATTAACCCCTTATCCGCCGCACCCCAACATTGCCACCACTTTATTAAAGTTATTAACCCCATTCCGCCGCTCCCCGACATCGCCACCACTAAATAAAGGTATTAACCCCTAAACTCCTGGCTTCCCACATCACTACCACTAAATAAACCTATTAACCCCAAAACCGCCAGCCCCCCACATCGCAACAACCTAAATTAAACTATATTAACCCTAAAACTAACCCTAACCCTAGCACCCCCTAACTTTAACATAATTAAAATATAACTAAATTAAACTTACAATTATTAACTAAATAATTCCTATTTAAAACTAAATACATACTTACCTGTGAAATAAAACCTAAGCTAGCTACAATATAACTAGTTAATATTGTAGCTAGCTTAGGTTTTATTTTTATTTGACAGGTAAGTTTGTATTTATTTTAACTAGGTAGACTAGTTAGTAAATAGAACTATTTGATAACTACCTAAATACAAACTTACCTGTCAAATAAAACCTAAGCTGCCGTACACTAAAACCTAACATTACAAAAAATAAAAAACCTACCATTACAAAAATAAAAAACCTACCATTACAAAACATTAAAAACCTACCATTACAAAAAATAACAAATGAAATTATTAAAAATAATAAAAAATATTCCTATTCTAATACCCTTTAAAAAAACCTAAAAAAACCCTAATTCATATTAAACTACCAAGGGCCCTAATAGGGGCCTTTTGTGGGCTCTTAAAAGGGCCTTTTGTAGGGCATTGCCCTAAAGGTAACAGCTATTTTGCTTCAAAACAAAACAAACACCCCTTAACAGTATACAAACCCCCACCCCCCAAACCCACAAAATAAAAATGAAGTAAAACCTAATCTACCCATTGCCCTGAAAAGGGCATTTGTATGGGCATTGCCCTTAAAAGGGCATTTATATTACATTGTAGCAAGCTTAGGTTTTATTTCACAGGTATGTATTGAGTTTAAAATTTGTATTATTTAGTTAATAACTGTAACTTTAATTTAGCTCTAGTTTAATTATTTTAAAGTTAGGGGAGGTTAGGGTTAGGTTTAGGGGTTACTAGTTTAATTTAGTTTATTGCGATGTGGGGGGCTTTAGGTTTAGGGCTTAATAGTTTACTTTAGTATATTTCATTGTAGGGGGCTTGCGGTTTAGGGGATAGTAGGTTTATTATAGTGGCGGCGGTGTAGCACTTAATAACTTTAGTACAGTGGGGGCGATGTGGGTGGATGGCAGATTAGGGGTTAATAGTATTTAAATAGTGTTCGCGATGCGAAAGCGAGGTGGTTTAGGGGTTAATAATATTTAAATAGTGTTTGCGAAGCGAAAGGGAGGTGGTTTAGGGGTTAATAACTTTATTATAGTGGTGACGATGTCAGGAAGCGGCGGAACAGGGGTTAATTATTTTTAGTGGCGGCGATGTCAGGAGCAGCAGATTAGGGGTTTATAAGTTTAATATAGTATTTTCGATGCGGGAGGGCCTCGGTTTAGAGGTTAATAGGTAGCTTATGGGTGCTTAGTGTACTCTAACACTTTAGTTATGTTTTATGTAACAATTTTGTAGCGTAAAACTCATAACTACTGCTTTTAGATTGCGAAACGGATCATGTCATGCAAGCTTTTTAGTCTCACCGCAAAACTCGTAATGGCAGCGCTATGGAAGTCCCATGAAAAAATGTAATTTTTACGTGTGCGGGACTGATGTTGCGGTACAGGCTAAAAGGTTTGCGGTACAGCTATACCGAAAAGATTTGTAAAGGCTGCGGTGCTGTTTTAATCTAGGTGATAATAAGCTGCAATCTTTCTTACTTTTTTTTTTAAAAAAAGGTTTTAAATAATTTAATTCTATTATTTAATTTGCTTCATTCTTCAGAAATAGCAAAGCACATGGGTGAGCCAATCACACAAGGTATCTATGTGCAGCCACCAATCAGCAGCGACTGAACCTATTTAGATATGATTTTTAACAAAGGATATCAAAAGAATGAAGCAAATTAGCTAATAGAAGTTGAATTTAAAGAAGTTCATTAAATTGAAAAGTTGTTTAAAATCGCATGCTCTTTCTAAATCATGAAAGAAAAAAATTGGGATTCATGTCCCTTTAATACCCATATGCTACATCACTTGAAAGTTATGCAGCAAACCTATAAAAAGCTGACAAGAAAATATTGCCTTATCATCTCTATGTAACTTACTCTGTGAACAGTTATCCTTCAGCTACAGTCATCTACATGTTGAAAAAACAGCAACTAATTAGCTTCATCAGTGCTGATGTTGCATTTTGCTTTACTGTGATCTCATGAAATTTCACTGAAATCTCATGAGATTTCATGGCAAACTTCCTTAAAGTGAATAGTAAAAAAAAAAATGACTGTGCCTGTGCATGTCAGATGCACGCTCGCTTGCAAGTTCCAGGACTAGCATCCTGATTGGCTGCTTAAAGTTACTTTATAATGGGATGTGGCTACTGAGATAATGTTGAGGTAAAATATCTTCCTTTTTTAACATAGAGATGTTCAGGTGATATTTTTTAGTTATCTTTTTCCAGCTATGCTGCATCACTTTCAATTGCTTCAATATTTGAGTATCATGTCCCTTTAAGTTTATCTACAGGGAATATACTATTTTACTACACTAAGGGCCAGATTACAAGTGGAGCGCTAAATATCACTTTTATGAATGCGATCCACTGTGTAATACTAGTGCACGGTAATGTGCGCTGGTATTACAAGTTCACAGCTGGGAAACATTGCATTTACAAGAGTGCGCTTCCATAGGCTCATCGTATGGCATCAGAGCTTCAGCGCCAGCGAATTGGGTAAGTCACACAAGCGATGGCAGCAATTTAAAATTTAGCACATAAATATATATGTATATTAGCATATACATATAGATTTACTAGGAACACACAGTTCCCATAGACCACAATGTAAAGGCACTTTTCAGTGCCATTTTTTTTTTTCTAACACCCACTCCCACCAACTTTAATCCCCAAATACTGCCTTTGTTTAAAAAAAATCTGATCTCTGGTTAATATTATAAGCGCTAATGGCTGATTGATGTAAAGGCTGATTAATTATCGCGCACCCGCAAACGGGCAAATTTGCCCATTTGTGGGTGTGCAATAATTTGGCGCTCCGGTTGTAAATCTCTAGCCCTAAATGAATTATTTATTTTATACATTTATGTATATGTGTTTACATGCGTGCCTGTATCTAATTCTTTGGTCACCTATACAGAATGTATACTTAGAGAAAATATTGAAGAAATAGCTAACAAAATAAAGCTTAATATTATAATTCAACTGAGATTTTACTTTGTAGCGACTTCTCTCACATATGCCTATGACATTCACAGTTTATTATATTTTTTATTGCACATAAAAACTGATACTGAAATAAATATCTTTTACTGCAATTTACTTTTTCCTTTGTTTTAATCTTGGTGCATAGTCATTTATGCATTTAATATGTTTGTTTTTTTGGTTACAGATTTATGTTGAAGAGTTAGGAGCCATGGATACAATTCTAGGAATTTTAACTATGGTACAAGACCAAATAAAATGCTATTAATTATGAAAGACTTCATGTATTAAAAATGCTCATTTGTGTAAAGAAATTATGTTTTACACAACCTTCAGATGCAGCCTACATATTTCTAAAGTGCAGGATGAAGAGAGGTGTGATCTGAGGGCTAAAAATAATCTACGGATGACAAATGGGCTGTAGGACCAACTGTGAAAGCTGAGGTCTCATGTGGATCTATGACTGACAGAGATGCTGAAGGATTGGTGGTCTGACCTAAGGTCTTGTGGGTGTGTGGCTGGCAAAGGCACTACAGATCACATCACATTTATATCTAATTCTCCCTGGGTTCTAGCAGCAAAATGAATCTCTCTCTCTGCCATGTTGCTGAGTGAATTTGTTTGGCCCTCAAAGTGAGCTGATCTGTCTTTCAAGGTTAATTATAATGCAACAATTTAATGCTCTATTTTTTTTTAGGAGCCCACAACTTATTTTGTATTAGTGAGCCTAGATAACTGTGACCTTGATTCCAATTTTCTGAAATTCTCATTTAATATAAAAATTGGATTAGCCATTAAGCCATTATTTTTGTATTATAAATAGATTTATAATCAGTAGTGGATCTATTTAACAGAGGGTCCTGGTGCAAATTCTTTTTGCCCTCTTCCCTAGTTAACTCAGTAGTAAGCAATAGTATTAATATACATGCTGTCCTGTTTAATGATTTTAAAGGATAGATTAATCTTCTAGAATTCTGACTCTGACATACTAGGCCCTCAATTGCACTACTCCCCCCCTATATCTCAGACCTCGTCTCCAAATACTCTCCCTTCTGTCCTCTTTGCTCTGCTCATGACCTTCTCCTCTCCTCCTGTCTTGTTACCTCCTCATATTCCCATCTACAGGACTTCTCCAGACTGGCCACTATTTTGTGGAACTCTCTGCCTCGCTCCACAAGACTCTCCCCTAGTTTTGAAAGTTTCAAGCGCTCTTTAAAGAATCTAATGTTCATGGATGCATACAACATACGCTAATCTTTTCTAACCTCAGTACCTTTCCCCTTTTGTTATCCCCTTGAACCCCCTTAGCATGTAAGCCTATGAGTCCAGCTGTTTGTAGATCATCTTCATGAGAGCTGACTACAACACAGCAACTCTTGGCAGTGCCCTCTACCCACTTGTCCACGATAAATGTTAACTTGCATCTTATGCTTATGTTTATAGCACTATGGAATACATTGACGCTTTACAAATAACTAATAATAATAATAATATTTGTCAACAGAAATGACTGTCACCATTGTTGGCAAGGACAGCTCATCTTGATTTTAATTTCCGAGCTTGAGCAGATCAGTGGCCGATATCATCACCATTTATTTGATGTGTGTTATTGGACAATCTTGAGCATTTATCAAGTTCATTTGACTGTTGAATCTGATGTTAATTTTGCTGCCAATATTTAGGATGAGGTTTGGCACAGGCATCCCCAAATTATCCAGGAGCTGCCAAGTGTTAATTTTAATGGCAAATTTTGATTTAGTCTTAGTTTTAGTATTTTAACTAAAATGCCATTTTAGTTTTAGCTGATTTTAGTCATCCAAATTGTTTTAGTTTTAGTCGACTAAATCTCCAGTTGATTTTAGCCGACTAAAATCTAAGGGGTTTAGTTAAAGTGTAATGCACTATAAGCATTTCTCTATAATTTCCAAACTCATTATATACTCCAGGAGTAAACATAACACCTTATTTATGGTATTAAGGTATAAACATGCAATACAGACACAGATTTAGCCATGGTGATATATAAAACGTCTTTATTAAACTTAAAATGAAATAAAACCAAGTTTCATAAACAAACAGAACTGCAACTTTAAAATATATAAAACAAACTGTAAACTGTATTGACTGTAACGTCATTGCACATATTACCCAATATAAAAACTTTAACAGTTCTCTGTTAATAATTAAAACAAGTATCAAGTAACTTAACACAACAAAACGTTTCTGCAGCTAGCACAGGCACAGCATAACTTAAACCCATACTCGTGGGTTATGCTTATTTCTATAGGAAGAATCAATTGATTGTTCACAAATTCAAAAACTTTTCGGCAACAAAATTAACACTGCTCTAGAACTTCCAAACTCATTATATACTCCTGGAGTAAAGGTTTATTAACCTGTTTTTATTTTTGGTATTAAGGTTTAAACATGCAATACAGATTTAACAGATTGTTGTGGTATATAACATGTTTTTATCTTAAAATTAAATAAAACCAAGTTTCGTAAATAAACAATAAGATAGCCTTTTTTTTTTTTTTTTTTACAAAAGAGCAGTAATTAGATATGGATTGATTATAACAAATTGCATAAAGTGTTAATTTTGACAGCAAATTTTGATTTAGTTTTAGTTATAGTTTCTTGACTAAAATGCCATTTTGATTTAGTTTTAGTCAGTCTTTTGACTAAAATACCATTTTAGTTGTAGTCATATTTTAGTCATCAGAATTTCTTTAGTTTTATGCTCATTTTAGTCTAGTTTTAGTCGACAAAATTAACACTGGAGCTGACTAAGCTATTTGTTTATACTTTGACACTTCTGTTATGGAGATGTACTCTGCTTCTGTGAAAGAATGTGACACTGATTCTTGTTTGTGACTAGTCCAGCCGATTGATTCACTCACTTAAAGGAACAAAGAAACACTGGTAGATTTACAGTCTGACCTTTCACCAGCCCAATTTGATGTAATTGCCCCAAAAAACCTGTGACCTCTTATATCTGTACAAACTTTAACTTTGCAGGAGTTTTCTGTCAGGCTATGTAAGGAAGCTTGTGTAAATTGTTTTTTTCTATAGCATGCACTTCTCTGAGACCCAAAAGTTCTATTAAGTCCATAACTACCATCCTCACAGCCATCTATTTGTATCCAAAAATCTAAAGCTTAATCTCCTATTCTTTTACCTATTACTTATATATTCAGTTGTGCCATCTTTGTACAGTCCTGTTCCTTTTGCACAGCACAAGACTACATCAGCTATATTAACTTCAGATACTCATTTTTCTATTTCCCCATGGTTGAGTTTCCCATTATTGGTGTTAATTTCTGTTGAGATGCCAACAACTGTTAAAATGTTTGGCAAAAATGATCACGCCATTTAGCTGTTTAAAAGTTGTAAGGACCATTTCTATGCATGACAGAATGTTTTATTTGTGCTCCTTTTGAAATCAATGGAAGCCATAAAAGCTTTGCTCACATTAATGTGCTTAAAGGGACACTGTAACCAAAATTTTTCTTTCATGATTCAGATTGAGCATGACATTTTAAGCAACTTTCTAATTTACTCCTATTATCAAATTTTCTTCGTTCTCTTGGTATCTTTATTTGAAATGCAAGAATGTATGTTTAGATGCCGGCCCATTTTTGGTGAACAACCTGGGTTGTCCTTGCTGATTGGTGGATAAATTCATCCACCAATAAAAAAAGTGCTGTCCAGAGTACTGAAACAAAAAAAAAAGCTTAGATGCCTTCTTTTTCAAATAATGATAGCAAGAGAACGAAGAAAAATTGAAAATAGGAGTAAATTAGAAAGTTGCTTAAAATTGCATGCTCTTTCTAAATTACAAAAGAAAAAAATTGGGTTCAGTGTCCCTTTAAGTTTTTAATCTCTTTCTGCTAGGTGTAAAGGGATAGAATGTTACAAAATTTTAACCAATTTCAAAATATTTTAAAACCATATTTTCTAAATAAATCAGACAGCTGTGATTTATTTTCACTTTAATATTTTATATCTAAAACAACCTATAAATATGAATATATTATACAGTAAATAATATCCTAAAATTTCATATATGAAATGCATAATTCATTCACAATTACATACGACATTTATTTTAACCACAAATAAAAATATATTATGTAAATATAGGAATCTGAAATAGTTGTAAATTAAGTTAAAAAGAACCTTAACCCTTTGAGTGCTAAGCTGGATTTAATATTTTTCTGATTTTTACTATTTTTAACAAAAAAATGTTTTGAGATACAGGTTTCTAAGCAGCATGCCCCCTTTCCCTATACTTTGTATTGTCCATTTTAAATAAAGTCAGGGCCGTCTTTAATACTGACTGGACCCTGGGCAAACATTTTCTAGGGCCCCCCCCCCCCCCATGCAATTTCGCTCTCTACCCCAATATCCCAAAAAACAGCTAAATCAATTTATTTTATATATTTTTTTAAATTATAAGCCCAGCAGTGGATCATCCACTGCTGGGCTAATCATTAAAAAAAAATTGCAATATGTGAAACTGGACCTAAGCAGTACTAATAAGTAAATAAATATATAAATTCCTCCACTCTGGATTAATTTAATATGCTTTTGAATGTGATTCTGGTGTGAGGTTAGCTGGTTAAAGAGATTTAGGGCAGCCAACAGTAGCAAAGCAAGGTAAAGACTGAGGCGGAAACATAGAGGTGCAGACAGATATAAGTTTACTGACTGGAACAGTAGAACAACTATGGGAAGCTGTAAAATCTTAAACAGAGAGAAATAAAAACTATAAAAATAAACCTTACCTTAATGTATGAAGTATCAGCATGACACTATACATCAGCCACAGCAGCACATGTCACTACTTTGCTAGGAACAAGTTCCCTCTCATCCTGCACTAGACAATGCTGCATGGGGGAGGGGCATGTGTACACACGTATTCTTCCCACTGACACCTTTCTACAAAGCACTGTTTTCCTAACAAACTTCAGTTAGTTGATCTTAGAGCCACAGCAGAAAGAGCAGGGCTAAGGGGACCAGCAGACTGGATGCTGTCTGCCCAAGGCTGCATGGATACAGTGTGAGATGAGTCACACAGCCTCAAGACTGAAGAGAGCGGTGTGTGCAGCTGCACAAATGCTCAAATCCTCACGTGCCTGCCACTCCAGCTTTCTGCTGCATGTGCCTATAGTGAGCGCTACCCAGAAACAATCCCCACCACCAGAGCAGTTACCTGGTAACAGTGGTAACCCCAGCAGAACTTTTTCTGATGCAGTTGGATTGACTGGATGCCTAGTTAGGGCTTAGCATCCAGTGCTGCACAGTGCACATCTAAAACAGCACATGGCACTAGCTTGGAATGTCACATGACATTGGCACGGTCTGGCACAGTTTCTCACAAATAAATATAAGCAGAGAACTTTTGACTGTGACAATATTAGGACTGACTGTGTGTGTGTGTCCCATGTCACATGACATCAGCAGTCTGGCATGAACTAAAAAAAAAAAAAAATTTTTTTTTTTTTAGGATTCTTGGGCCCCTCAACAAAGACTGGGCCCAGGGCAACTGCCCCTTTTGCCCTGTGTTAAAGACGGTCCTGAATAAAGTTGCACAGTGACGTCATCACGTCATTACGTATGACGTCATTGCACGTAACGGGAAGCCCCGGCGATGCCTGTCACTATGCAGGCCTGATCGCCGGGGTAGGAGCGGGTGGGAGCCCCCAGATTACCAAAAAGGTAGTTGAGTGCTAGCGACGGCTCTGAGCCGTCGTTAGCACTTTAAATATACTTGCATTTCTATTCTAGCTGAGTCGATTACAGGCAAATGTTACATGTGCAAAAATAGTGTATCATACCATGGAATTGCTAAGCAGATTTTCTCAAATGCTAATTTAATTTTTAAAGGGCTAAGTTGATTAAACACTAAATGAAAAATAGGGGTAGGATTTACACCTGAAAATTTGTCATGCCCTTGTAAAACAAAACCTGCAGCAAAAAGGAAGCCAAACGCACTTACACCAGCCAAATACTTTAAAAATTTGTAAAATCGATCCATGTTTGCTATTTAACCCTTTGAGTGCTAAGCACTTTCCCACTTGGGCGATAAGATTTTTTTTAATTTTTTTAATTTATTAACAATATTATATTTTATTAACAATGTTGGTCGCATACATAGAGAATATATAGATGTTCCATGGGAATTTTAATGGGAGTATAGGAGTAACCTGTATTTTAAACGGTAGTTTCTAATTTGAAAAGGAATATCCTCCATTTTAGGTGCACAGCCTTGCAGTGGCAAGATTTTAAATGGTAGGATAATCTACTGAATGTACAGTGAAACTTAGTTTATATATCTATTATTTGAATTGTTAATACACAGAAACCATTTTTTTACATTTAGTGAACACACAGTATATGTTGTGTAAATATCCTTTCAATACACTCTCTGAGTTCACTGATAATGTGGGTAGATTTTTTTTTTTTTTTTTATATAATTTTTATTCAGGTTCAGTTCAGGGCATACAAACATAACATGTCCTTAGAGAATAAAAGGCAAATCATTGAAAAACATATGTCCAATGTAAGAAAAAAACAAAACAAAACAAAAACAACAATACAAAATGCAGCTTTAAATTACATTTCTTGGAAACATTAGTAAATATATCACTTGCCCCGACAAACAGCATACATTCTAAATGAAATATGGGGCCACTTATGGACCCCCTAGTTATAATAAAAATACAGGTAGCCCTCAGTTTACGCCGGGGTTAGGTTCCAGAAGGAATGGTTGTAAATCGAAACCGTTGTAAATTGAAACCCAGTTTATAATGTAAGTCAATGGGAAGTGAGGGATTTAGGTTCCAGGCCCCTCTCAAAATTGTCATAAGTAACACCTAATACATTATTTTTAAAGCTTTGAAATGAAGATTTTACATGCTAAACAGCATTATAAACCTACTAAAATAATCACACAACACAGAATATATAATTAAACTAAGTTAAATGAACAAAAACATTTGCTAAACAGCATTATACACCTAATAAAATACTCACACAACACAGACTTTACTTGCATTTTTCTGCAAACAGTTCTTTCTATGCATTCCAATCTGGACTGATTTATAGACAGGAAGATCTTGTTCCTTTTAAATCTGCTCGATAGCTCAGGTCTGGTTAAACTGGTTAATTTCAGCTTGCTTGGCTTGCATATCTTTGCTGCAACACAAGCGGACAGCTCCACCTACTGGCTTTATTTAATCAATGCACTGCTTCTCAATGCTTTTCAATAGCAGTCACATGACTGAAAAAAAAGGTTGTTATTCTGAAACGGTGCAAATTGAACCGTTGTAAACCGAGGGCCACCTGTACATATCTAAAGAAGGAGTTCCTGAACAATAAGAGGCCACCCTTGGTTCTCATATGGTGAACCTTATTTTGATTCTACTATATAAAATTAACTTAGACCAAACAAGTGAAATTTTGGGCCTCATTAATTGTAGTGCCTAATTCCACAACTGATGATTTGAGGGTCACTGAAAACTTAGAATGTGAACCAGCTATAATTAACTAAAAGGCTTAGACAACTACCCTCACTGACTATAAGGGACGCACTTAAGTCATGGTGGTCATGGGGAGAAAAAAAATGAGGGAATATAAAACAGTTTTCCAGCAAAACAAAAACTATATATATTTTTTAAACTAAATATAGTCTATGGCTATGGATCTGGGCTATGGGATCTGAAAAAGGTTAGGGAGAATTAACATAATCATATGTATAATACGCAGGACTTACAACTTCCCCACATTATGTCCCCTGTTAGTATGGTGCTCCACTAATAAGGATTTTAAGGGGGAGATTATATGCAATATGTAATATGTGAGACTGGGATAAGCTATGGATAGAAAACAGTAATCAAGGGTTGTAGACTCTCAATTAAAATAAAAATCAAGGTAAAGGCGAAAGGGACCCCTCCAAAGTAAGTGGTGACTTTTAGATAACCTCCTCTAAATTATATTTGGCAAACAAGAATATTATTACTGAAAACCTATAAACAGTCCAATACAAATAAGGATAGTACCTATCAAATGGGCATGGAGTAAGGTATAACATACATAGGACCAGTGTCCTCATCATAGAATCTCAGCCCAATTATGATTTTAAAAGTAATCCAAACTTAAACAGGGGTTGGAGGTGGCGCCCAAGGCTGTCTGGTTAAATTAATTACATTGTGTATAGTACAAATGATTAACCGAAAAAAATGATAAATATAAAAATAATAAATATATGAAATTTGGACAATAGTTACAATAAGGCAATCAGCTGCTGGCTATTAATATATATAAAATTCTCTTTATTACAACATACAATCAATCTTACAATCAATATTCCACTTGTCTGTATAGATAAAACTCGCTACGACACCGGTGTCAGAACCAATCTAGGTTTAAAACCAATTTTAAATTATGTTCGATTTAAATAATCTAAGCTAAAAATGCAACAGATGAGATAAAAGACTTGGCACATTAACAAATTAAATACAATGTTACGCTACTCTCAGAACCGGGTTGAATTAAACCTATATTGCACTGCCTTGGCGGCTCTCAATAGACACTAGTCTTTTCCTTTATGCACAGTCTTTTAGCTAACAGTGTTCATGTAGATAAGTATTCATTCAAAAGTACTTGTAATTTAACGACAGGGTCCTTTATGAATAGGAACAGATCTTAGGACTTAAAGTCTTCTTACTCACTAGTGAGGATCTTTCCAATTACACAGGTTGTCAGTCATTGGCAAGTTCCACTTACCCGGTGTTCCGGTGATAAGGGTGGTCTTATTCGATCCGCTAACCTGTATTCCACCTTATACTCCTATTCCGTTGGTAGTGGACTTTAGAAAACTCCAAATGTTTTTTCAAAGTGTGCACACTTCAAATCCTCCTCTGATTAACGCTCCTACCGTTTCGCTCAGTACTTCAGTCGGTCAACTCGGTTCTGGCGTGACGGTCCTGGGAGCAATTTGTGTCTGTGTCTTTCCAAACAAGCCGGATACTGGTATGATCTACGCGTTTCAGCTCAACAGGGAGCCTTTGTCAAGATCTTGACAAAGGCTCCCTGGTGAGCTGAAACGCGTTCCTATTCATAAAGGACCCTGTCGTTAAATTACAAGTACTTTTGAATGAATACTTATCTACATGAACACTGTTACCTAAAAGACTGTGCATAAAGGAAAAGACTAGTGTCTATTGAGAGCCGCCAAGGCAGTGCAATATAGGTTTAATTCAACCCGGTTCTGAAAGTAGCGTAACATTGTATTTAATTTGTTAATGTGCCAAGTCTTTTATCTCATCTGTTGCATTTTTAGCTTAGATTATTTAAATCGAACATAATTTAAAATTGGTTTTAAACCTAGATTGGTTCTGACACCGGTGTCGTAGCGAGTTTTATCTATACAGACAAGTGGAATATTGATTGTACGATTGATTGTATGTTGTAATAAAGAGAATTTTATATATATTAATAGCCAGCAGCTGATTGCCTTATTGTAACTATTGTCCAAATTTCATATATTATTTTTTATTATTTTTATATTTATCATTTTTTTCGGTTAATCATTTGTACTATGCACAATATAATAAATTTAACCAGACAGCCTTGGGCGCCACCTCCAACCCCTGTTTAAGTTTGGATTTCCCTAGATTTGATTGCACAAGTTGTGAGAAGTGCAATTAGGAGAGTGGCTTATCTGGTTTAGCTTTATATCAGTTTACACACACTTCTTTAGATGATTTTAAAAGTATACAGAGGAGTCCCACATTATATTTCCTGGAATTAAGTGAGGGCTGTTTTCGAAAGTCTTACAACAGCTTCAACCTATGCCCGTAGCAAACGATACCCGGGTAACCAGTAGCTGTATTTGATGGGAGAAACCAGGAAACTTTATAAGAAGACTCCACACAGCACTTTCGAGATCAAGACCTGCTGGGTGATAAACTACTGCCCGGAATTGGAGAGGAGCTCCCGAATCTGCGATGTGGAGCTGCATGAGTGTAGCCGCTTCCTGGGGGACCTCCATGAATATGCCCAGTTCCGTGTCTCTGTCTGCCTTCAGGCCTGTTACATGATATTTACAATCCGGAGTTTGTAACTTCCTTTGCGGTCTCCTTCCAGGTGGATCATACACAGGTACACATTCCCTTGGTGGGTGAGTATTAGCCAGGTTCGTTTGTACCTTCTGTGCAGCTAGCACGTCCGTGTAGTGGAGAACAGAGGAGGGATCAGTTAGTATCTGAGCTGCAGTGGCCATTAAGGGTGCATCTTTGTCAGTCACATGCAGAGAATGTGGCAAGCGATTTACGGATTCTGTCCCAGCTAGGCATCGCCGTGCAGACAGCTCCTCAGCACAACGGCCAGAGCCCTGAGTCTGCTGGGATGCATCTCCGTCTTTTAAGGATATATGTTCCCGGCCAGGTAAGACATCAACTCCTTTTATCATGTTCCCCTTTGCCAACCCAGTCCGAGGATCTCGCGCTTCTGTATCAGGGTAAGGACTGACAGGTTCCTTTGCAACTTGCTGCTGTGATCGCTGGCTCTTAGATACTGTCTCGAAGGCCTCACACAGGTATTGTTCAATGGACCAGCAATGTTCTTGTAGGAGCTGCAAGATCTCTGATGCACATTGGTGAAGCGTCATTGTAGGTTGTGTAAAGCACCAGTAGCCTTTAGTAAAAATCATGGGTTAAGACTGCGCACCTAAGGCACAGTTAGATGTGGGGACAGGCTGAGGCTTCTGTTAAAGGGGAAGGCCTCAAAAGGAAAAGTCCGGTACTGAGGGCAGTGAAGCCCAGTCACCATCCAAAACCCTATATCTGGATTGCGGACCTCTTCAGCCAAGCCTCTCTACTAATTTTAAGCAGGGTATTTCCAAGAATATGATGTTATATTAAAGAATACTGGAGAGAACTTGAGGAGCTGAAGCTCAGTGCGACCTACAAGATGGCCGCCACCCGGATGTCCCCGGGTGCTAAGATTTTTTAAGTTTTTTTATATTTTTTTATTTTTTGAACAAAATTTTATTAACTTTTTTTTTTCAGATCCCCAAGACTTACAATGTTGGAAAGGTTAGGCGATTACCTTTCCAATGGTGGGTCTTGGGGTTCTGTAGCTGCTTAGATGCCTGAGATACAGACTTCTAAGCAGCATGCCCCCTGCTCCTATATTTAACATTGTTAAGGATAAATAAAGTTATGCGGTGATGTCATCACGTTATTGCCCGTGATGTCACCATGCATAACGTGAAGCCTCGGCAATGCCTGTCACTATGCAGGTCCGATCGCCAGGGTAGGAGCGGGTGGGAGCCCCCAGATCTCCCTTAAGGTGGGAGAGTGCTAGTGACGGCTCTGAGCCGTCATTTGCACCAGAGTGGGAAACTCTGTGATGGCTCACAGCCGTCATTAGCACTCAAGGGGTTAAAAAAAGAAAAGAATACTTGCCATAACTTCTACAGACCTCACAACTGTCCCTATTTAAGAGGGACAGTCCTTGAGTCTGAGTTTTGTCCAGCTGTCATGTCCCTATTTGCAGAATTTCCCTTAGTTTCACCCACAGAACACTCAGACACTCCCATGAACTGTCCAGACACACCCACTGACCGCCCAGACACACTCCCAATCCCATTAGCCACCCATAATCCCACCTCTCCCAACTAGGGATGAGCGAATGTGGTTACATTCAGATTTGAATGTTAGAACTAATGTTACTGTAGAAATTTGATTTACATAATCAAATGTTGATAAAAATGAATATTCTTAAATATTCTATAATCGAAAGCTATTTACAGTTTTGGAATGTCACTTTCAGTTTCGAATGTTCATAATTAGATGGAATCTCCACATTCAAAATTTCGACTGTAACATTTGAAATTTTGAATGTAACATTCGATTTTATAGTTCAATAGTTCATGTGGTAGGGAGTTTAGTAAATAGATAAACAATAGATACAAATATATCAATTCAAATGTTTCTATTTTAAATATTGCATAATTTGAATATTACATTTAAAGAAAGCATTAGAAATGCTATTACAAACATATAAATTTACATTTTTCGAATTTGAATATTGCATAATTCGAATCGAATTATTAGAAAAATTTGAATTGAATATTACATTTAAACAAAGCATTAGAAATAATGTAACATTACACTAATGTTAGAATGTTGTACAAATATTAGAAATTAAAAACGAACAAACGAATGTGTTAAAATTAGTTTCATTTTTCGAAACATTCGCCCATCCCTACTCCCAACACAGCCCCACCCACAAAATGGTTACAAGCCCCCATCAAGCTCCTGAGTCCCTGATACCCAGCCACAAATTTTGGGAAGTATGGATGGATTCACAGTCACTGTAAGTCTTAAAATAAGTTGATAAAATGAGTATTGCAAACTTTTATACCTTGATCAGCAAGAATAGTGCCCTTCGGAATGGCTATCCCTAGGCAGATGCCTACACTGCAATAACGATCAGTATACAAGTTATTTCTCTCTACTTTTCTTTTCTTGTTTTTCTTTTTAAATCTATTTCCACTCCATTTGTACAAGTTTTTACTAAATAAAGTACACACATTATTTCCAATCACATGCTTTTTCTCTGGCTTCAAAATGTCAAATTGTTGCCCGCCATAAGGAGATTGCAGTAAAAAAAAAAAAAAAGCAAATCTTGAACGCAAGAAACAAAATGTTTCAATGTGGATGTAAAAGTATAATCAGGCTTTGTGTATTCTGCATGTTTCATTTGTAAACCTTTCATTCTTTTTTCTCGGCCCACCTGCAGTTTTCTCTTTTACCTCTCTGCATTCTTTGACGGTACCATGCTGTGTTCTTATATGCCTCGCAGCCCTTTCTTCTATATATACTTGTTCCTTTCTGTTGGCATATGATTCTTGGAATTTTCATTCTCACTTCACTTCACCTGCTACCCCTCTGTTTCACAATCACTTTCTGCTTGTGATTTGATTCCTCTTGTTAAAAATGGTATCTTCTAAGAGGAACAAAACGCCAGCGACACGTTCCTTTTCACATTTGTCTTTCTTTGACAGAGCAGGTGCACTGTGTAAGGTGTTAGATACTAAATAAGAGAATGTGTGATCACATCCCCCCTCCCAAAACATCTGAAGTGTCAACAATGAATGCATGGTGCTATATTTCTAACCAGAATTAACACGTTTTGGTTATTAGTGATACCCACATTTTACAATACGAACCAGCAAGATTTGAAATACTATTAAACATGAAGCATATGGTTTTATATCTATTATTTTTGGAAACTGAAGCATTAATCTTGAGTACCTGCTGATAGATATATTTTTGCCTCACTCGAATCAACATGAGCATGTGTTCTTACAATATAAATACATCTTCATTTAATGAAAAATAGTGGTACTTTTTCCTACACACACACACACATATATATATTCAGTACAACATTAAATAAACAAATATGTTACATGCTTATTGATTTATATTTAACATTCAATATTTCTTATTGTTTGATCTTCAAGGTAAAGTCAAAATGTATATTTTGTGTTTCATACAGAGCTTGCAATTTTAAAGGGACACTCAAGTCAAAATTAAACGTTCATGATTCAGATAGAACATGCAATTTTAAACAACTTTCCAATTTACTTCCATTAAGAAAATGTGCACAGTCTTTATATATTTACACTTTTTGAGTCACCAGCTTATACTGAGCATGTGCAAGAATTCACAGAATATACGTATATGCATTTGTGATTGGCTGATGGTTGTCATATGATGCAGTCGGAGTGGAAATAGAACTTGTTAGAAAAAATATCTACTACTCATTTAAAGTTATGTCTAAGTGCTATTGCATTGCCTATTTATCATGCATTTGTTAATTATGCAAATCTACTGTATTTACTTGTCCTTTAAGCAACTTTCCCATTTACTTCTATAATTAAATGTATAGGGACATGAAACCCAAAATGTGTCCTTCATGATGCAGATAAAGCATACAATTTTAAACAACTTTACATTTTACTTCTATAATCTAATTTGCTTAGTTCGCTTGTTATCTTTTGTTGAAAAGCATAATAAGGTAGGCTCAGGAGCTGGGAGCTAGCCGCTGATTGGTGGTTAAACATATATACCTTTGTTAATAGGCTTACTAGTGTGTTCAGATAGGTCCCAGTAGTGCATTGCTCCTCCTTGGACAAAGGATACCAAGAGAATAAATCAAAATTGAAGTAAAACATTTTGGGTTTCGTATCCCTTTAAAGAGTCCAAATAATGTGAATACATTCACTGCTCATTGAAGCTATAAAGAAACTTCCAAAGATTCAAAATCTGGATAAAAGTGGGGGTTATTGTCTTAACGCTATAGTAACTCTATACTACACAAGTACTAAACTTCGCTGAAGTTCATTACCCTTTTCAGCATTGCACTATATTCATTTACAACTGTCTGAAGTACGCACTGCAAGAGATATAATAGAGGCATCACTGGAATCGCTACAGCAGTTCCTGATTTCCTTTCCTTCTGATTTTGGATCTTTGGAAGTTTCTTTCTTGCTTCAGTGCACGGTGATGCTTATTTACATTATTTGCCTATTTTTTTTCATTGTGACTATTTCACTATTTGAGATAATTTTTTATTTATTTTTCTATTATCAAATTTGCTTTGTTGTCTTGATATCCTTTGTTGAAATGTAGGCTCAGGAGCAGTAATGCACAACTGGGAGCTAGCTGAATAGATCTGGTAAGCCAATGACAAGAGCCATATACAGTATGTGCAACCACCAATCACCAGCTAGGTCCCAGTAGTGCATTGCAGTTCCTGAGACTACCTAGGCCTAGGTACCAAGAAAAGATAGTACATTTACTTTAATAACAGAAGCACACTGGAAATGTGTATAAAATGGCATGCTCTATCTTAATCAGAAAATATTAAGTTAAAGGGGCATGATACCCAAATGCGCACTTAAAAGTGATGCAACGTAGCCAAAGAAAGCTTACTATAAAATATCACCTGAACATCTCTATGTAAAAAAGGAAGACATTTTACCTCAAATGTCCTAAGTATTCACAGCTCACCTTAAAGGGACTTTCAGCAGCCAGTCAGGATGCTTGTCCCAGGACTTGATAGTGAATGTTCATCTGTCATGTGCAGGAACAGTTATGTTATTTTTTTATTCAGTTTGTAAGTTCTATGAAATCTCATGAGATCACAGCAAAGGCAAAGCATTACCTCAGCAATGCTGACGGGCTATTTTTTTTTTTCTTTCAACTTGCAGCTGAAGTATAACTGTTTACACAGCACTTACTCTGGTGAGCTGAAGAAATTTTGAGGTAAAATATTTTCCCTTTTTACATAGAGACGTTCAGATGTTATTTTCTTGTCAACTTTTTTTTTTTACAGTTATGCTGCATCACTTTCATCTGCTTTAGCATATGAGTATTATGTCCCTTTAAGTAACAGCAATGAAACTTTGCAAGTGCTCAGGCTGATGAATAACTAATGACTAAACCAGTTCTCTGAGCATGTGCAGTGTTTGACTAAGTGTGCAGGTAGCATATGTACATATGCTCTCTACACAGTAAAAGCTATGACTGAATCACTCATAAATTGTACTAAAAGCTTTTTTTGCTACTACAAGTGTCCTAAAAAAATTGCTTCTTTTCAAAATGGAAATGCATTTACATTTTGAGCTTCATGTCCCTTTAAGGATATTTATGGTTAGAGACTAATTTCTATATTTAATTGAGTTATATCCTAGATTGAATTAGTTTATTTCTTTTGATAACATTTTTTAACTAATTGAAATAATACTGATTGACAGCAGCTCTGTATTATTAGGAGTCAGGAGAGCAATATTTAATTAGAAGTGCGCAGTCTGAAATAATTATAAAGTGATGGAAGCAGCCAGGCCTTCAGTGTTTTCAAATACAATGAATACATTTTAAGTGGTAAATGTTCTTCCGTTAAAGCACTTATAACTGCTAACGGCTTATACACCCTTATTTATTTTATAGACAAAGTCTGATGATCAAAAACTCACCAGCATGGACAGAAATGAGAAAAAAACTGGGGGCTTTTCTGAGCATTATGTTACAATGTATGTATCTCTCTTTCGCATACAGAACCTTACATAGAGCTAGATTACGACTGGCGCGCTTACAGTTGCACGCAAGCGAAAAAGGGATTTATCGCAGCTCTTTGCACGCATCAGAAGTAGAGTGCATATTAAAGGAAAGTAAATGTGTTTGCTTGAGCGCAATTTTATTTAACATGTGTTGGGTTAGCGTGACCTCAGAGCTCTGGTTTACTGTTACACTGCTTAAAAAGCTGCACAAAACACATCAACATTATAATTAAATGTGTAGTTACATTATTTAAAAAATAAAATGCAATAAAAAGGTATATCAAAGATATGAGATCTCAGGTGTTAGAAAAAAAGGTATGGAAAGGGCTTTAACATAGAGCTACATACATGTGTGTGTGTACATATGTGTATTTGTGTATTTATGTGTGTATATATGTATTTAGAGACATATATATACACATAGAAACACGTAAATATCATCACATCACAGAGCTGGTGGATACATATATAGAATATATATATCTATATTTTTTTTAAACTAACAACACCAAAGATATTGATGCTCTGCAGGTTCTCTTGTTCCTGCCTTATTTCACTTTTGGCAGAAAAAAGGTGCATGGAGATTGTTATAATTTAAATGTAACTTGTTTTTAAAGTTTTAGAAAATATAAAAGATTTAGATATAGGTGGGGAAAACAAGAAATAAGAAAAAGCCAATCCTATCCAGCACTAGAACAATTCCTGCTAATCAAATATTTCACAACCTTAGAGATCAGGATTAGACTATAGATTGACAGGTCACTTCCTTACTAAAAAGACAATTTACCAAACAAATTTATACTTATAACTTATTTATTTGCCAAACATTATTCTGATTTAAGGCAATAAAATAACACTTGTCCTATATCTATATATGTCATTGAGGATTAATATACCATACAAAAATGGTTATCATTTCAAGTCCCAATATGATAAGTTCATTTAGGAACTAGGGATCCCCAGAGCTGATTATAAATATATCCGTTGCCACTTTAAGGATTCTTCCATTGCCACTTTTGGATAATTAAACATGATGCTTTGTATCAATTCACACTTGTGTAATCCCTTTTGACAAATTTTGGCTTACATTCCAACCAATTTCCAACTCACAGTTATGGGATTACTTTGGACAAATATACGGCTGTCAGCAAACAACACTTACACTTATGATATTACATTTTTTTTTTTATGCCAGCTTACAATGGTTTCAGAGAGGGTCATATGATACAGTGAAACAAAACTTGTGTGCTCTTTTCACCGTGCGGTCCTCCGCCTGAAAACTGTTACTCAGATTTTTGCTCACTCAGTCAGTCCGATAACCACCTCCCATTCACTATGCAAATCACCATTGAAGCTGAAAATTATACACCAGTGATTTACCAGCGACCTGTATCCACGCCGAGCGTGAAGTGTGTCCATTGCTTCTGCAAGTCTCCGCCTCCTTATTACGGTTCCGTATAATACTTGTCAGTTGTCACCTCTCTTGGACAGGATAATCCTTAGTGATATAGGACACTTTCACAGTCGCATCCCTCTTACAGCGACCTGTGTGTTTGCCAAGCTACGCGCGTTTCACCCACTATGGCTCAGGGCTTCTTCCGGCAAATCTTTTCATGATGTCAACGAGATAGTGGATTTTTATTTGTTTTCGTAACTCCTCCTGTTACCTTTGAATTGCTGTTCTTAGCTAGGTGAAATTTGATGCTCAGCTTCCAATTCACTTTTCAAACAACTTTTATTTTATAATATAAATGGGCAAAACATGACTTTCAAGAAATACAAGCAATATATGTACAATTATTTTTATTCCAATACAAATCCTTTTGCTTATTATCTCAAACTTAGATTAATTTTAACTAAGGAGTTTTTCTTAAAGGGATACATACAAAGTGCATAAACCTCTTACTATAGTACAAAGAGTAAAAGTAAGGCTATGTTAACCTTTTGCTTTGGAGACACAAAAACATTAGTCATTTAGGAATGGGGCATAATTATTTTTTCCATTTAGACCTTTTGGGTTTAAAGATTGTAAATTATATATTCATTTACATTCTTGTTGCAATAGGATTTTATCCAAATCCCCTACTCTACCTTGCAAATCAATTTTTTCCAATCCTCTTAATTTTAACTAATTTTTGTTACTTTTATGATAATACAAGAAGTGTCTTGCTATACTACTTGTTTTATATAGGCTCTTTTGTGTTCCTTTATTCTCTCACGTACCTCTCTATATGTTTTTCCTACGTAGTACACCTGGCAACTGCAGGTTAGCATATAAACTACTCCTTCTGATCTGCATGTTATATGCCCCTTTATGTGTCTTGTTTTGCCAAATTTATCAATGAAACTTTATCCTACCAGTAAGTTTTTGCAGACTGAACATTTTTTGCATTTAAAATTCCCATCTTTTTGTGTTAACATATTTAACCAATTTGATTCCTGTTTGGAGTAATGACTTGACACCAGTTTATCTTTTAGGCTTGGTGCCTTTCTTGCTGTTAATTTAGGTCTTGTCCCTACTAATTTTTCAAGTACAGGGTCAATTTTTAAAACATGCCAATGTGTACTAAGGATTGATTTTATCTCTTCCCATTTATTGTTATATTTGGTTACAAATCTCAATTGATTATCATCATCTTTACACTGTTTATTATAAAGAAGGCTTTCTCTATTTGTATTTAGGGCTCTATTATAAGCTCTATTTAAAGTTCCCTGTGTATAGCCCCTTTCTTTAAATCTTTCTTGAAGATCTCTTGCTTCAATTTTGAATTGTGAGATATCTGTACAGTTCCTTTTGTGCCTTAAATATTGTCCCTGTGTAATGTTTTTAAGAAGGTATGAAGGATGGTGGCTTTCTGCTCTTAAAAGAGTATTGCCTGCTGTTTTTTTCCTATGTGGGGCAGTAACTAGTTTGTTTCCCATTCTCATTATTTTGAGGTCTAGGAAGGACACTTTTGTGTTGCTGTATTCATATGTAAATTTTAAATTATATTCATTTTGGTTCAATTTTTCCATAAATGTATGCAATTCCGTACTAGTGCCCTCCCATAACATCAAGATATCATCAATAAATCTTATCCAAAGACTGAATGGACTATCTTCCAAATTATATACTTCTTGCATTTCCCAAAACCCCAGAAACAGGCATGCATAAGTTGGGGCACAACATGTCCCCATTGCAGTTCCAAGTATCTGCTCATAAATTCTTTTATTAAACACAAAATAATTGTGTTTTAACGAAAATTCTAGTAACTTTATTACAAATTTTGTATGTGATTAGTATTTTAAACCTCTTTGTTCCAAGAATTTTTCCCTTACTTTTATGCCTTTCTCATGAGGTATTGAGGTGTACAACGCCTCTACATCAATTATTACCAATATAGTTTTTCTATCCAATGATAATCCATCCAGTCTTTTTAACACATCTAAAGAGTCTTGGACATAAGAAGGAAGGGATGTTAAAAAGGGTTTAAGGCAATAATCAATATAATGAGATATTTTTTCAGTTAGTAAGGAAGTGATCTGTCAATCTATAGTCTAATCCTGATCTCTAAGGTTGTGAAATATTTGATTAACAGAAATTGTTCTAGTGCTGGTCTGCTGGATAGGATTGGCTTTTTCTTATTTCTTGTTTTCCCTACCTATATCTAAATATTTTATTATATCTTTTCATGTGACAACACTTAAGAAACTTTGCTGCAATGTAAAAGTAGTGAGTGTACAGCCTGTATAACAGTGTAAATTTGCTGCCCCCTCAAAATAACTCAACAAACAATGTCTAAACCGTTGGCAACAAAAGTGAGTACACCCCTAAGTGGAAATGTCCAAATTGGGCCCAAAGTGTCAATATTTTGTGTGGCCACCATTATTTTCCAGCACTGCCTTAACCCTCTTGGGGTATGGAGTTCACCAGAGCTTCAAAGGTTGCCACTGGAGTCCTCTTCCACTCCTCCATGGCGACATCACAGAGCTGGTGGATGTTAGAGACCTTGCGTTCCCCCACCTTCCATTTGAGGATGCCCCACAGATGCTCAATAGGGTTTAGGTTTGGAGACATGCTTGGCCAGTCCATCACCTTTACCCTCAGCTTCTTTAGCAAGGCAGTGGTCGTCTTGGAGGTGTGTTTGGGGGTCGTTATGTTGAAATACTGCCCTGCGGCCCAGTCTCTGAAGCTCTGCTTCAGTATGTCATAGTATATGTTGGCATTCATTGTTTCCTCAATGAACTGTAGCTCCCCAGTGCCGGCAGCACTCATGCAGGCCCAGAACATGACACTCCCATCACGATGCTTGACTGTAGGCAAGACACACTTGTCTTTGTACACCTCACCTGGTTGCCGCCACACACACTTGACACCATCTGAACCAAATAAGTTTATTTTGGTCTCATCGGACCACAGGACATGGTTCCAGTAATCCATGTCCTTAGTCTGCTTGTCTTCAGCAAACTGTTTGTGGGCTTTCTTGTGCATCATCTTTTGAAGGGGCTTCCTTCTGGGACGACAGCCATGCAAAACCAATTTGATTCAGTGTGCAGCGTATGGTCTGAGCACCGACAGGCTGACCCCTCACCCCTTCAACCTCTGCAGCAATGCTGGCAGCACTCATGTCTATTTCCCAAAGACAACCTCTGGATATGACGCTGAGCACGTGCACTCAACTTCTTTGGTCGACCATGGCGAGGCCTGTTCTGAGTGCAACCTGTCCTGTGAAACTGCTGTATGGTCTTGCCCACTGTGCTGCAGCTCAGTTTCAGGGTCTAGGCCATCTTTATGTAGAGCAACAATTCTTTTTTTCAGATCCTCAGAGTTCTTTGCCATGAGGTGCCATGTTGAACTTCCAGTGATCAGTATAAGTGAGTGTGAGAGCGATAACACCAAATATATATATATATATATATATATATATATATATATATATATATATATATATATATATATATATATATATATATATATATATATAGCATAATTACCATGTACATAATAAAAAGACAATGCAATAAAACTTACTCTGAATTTCAAACAAGCTGTCATTTTTTTCCTGGCACATTTATTTTTTCTTCCATTTAACGGCCCCCTGTATCATGTGAGATAGATAAGCCAATCACAGACTAGTATACAAATACCCTGTAAACTTGTGCACATGCTCAGTAGGAGCTGGCTCCTCAGAGAGTGTGCATATAAAAAGACTGCAAAATTTGAAAATAGATGTAAAATGAAAAGTATCTTATATATGCTCTATCTGAATAATGTAAGTTTATTTTGACTTTAGTGTCCCTTTAAGGAATATGGACGTTGAACGGAGACAAGAAGATACACACCACACAACCACTGGAGTCCAACTTTCGGTCAGAGATGCAGCGGAAGTTCTTACTGCAACCTCCATTGTCCTTGGAGCAATCCCGGACTGGCCCAAAGGAATCAAGCAATATTTCAAGGTTATCAAATGAGGAGGAGGTCATCAGCTCTTCCCTGCAGAGAGAAGATAGAACAAGATGATAAGATAGATATGAAAAAAAACCAAAGAAAGAATATAATGAAGAGGAAAACAAAGCAAAAATATCTCAGTGGAATAAGAGAACAAGGTAGGAGGTAAAGTATTGAACAAATGAGATTATTGTATCAATGAACAAATTGATAAAACAAAGAGGCTTAGATTCAAGTGATCAGCGCTATTGAACGCTAACACCACTCAAGTTAAATCAATAACATTCCTACTCTTGCACTCATATTACAAGTTGAAAGTAAAAAAATTGCTTTTGAGTTTATTACCTTTCCCCATTTTCAGATTTCTATGGGGGCTGCTGCAAAACCCTGTTCTGCCTTTCGCTTGTGTGCTAACAAAAATGTGTGCTAGGCCAACTGAGCTAAAGCCAAAGGTGTTATAAGAAATCCTTCAAATAACATTGTTTTTCACTTAGAAGAACATTTTATTTTTATTTTTAAATATTATATATATATATATATATATATATATATATATATATAAACATTTTCTTCTAGGTGAAAAACAATGGTATTGCAAGCTGTGGAGAAATGACTATTTTGGAGGGGCCTGTGACCCCAGAGCAGGGCAAGTGAACAGGTTAAGCTAAGGCCAGTGGGTGGGCTTACAGGGTAGGTCTTAATTCTGCTGGTGGAACAGGAAGTAGGATCATCTTCTATCCGGACCTGATGGTAAGAAGAAGCTCTTCTCACTTACATAAAGCCTGGAGAGAACGTGATGGTACTTACCTGTTCACCATGGATGACCTACAGAAGGGAGCTGCGAGACTCGAGAGCAGGTGCTGTCCCCAAGTGCTAGGCCAGTGAGATGATCGAAGCCGCCAGAGCGCCTCAGTCTGGAGGCGGGATCACAGAGAGGGAGGTCGGCAGTGAGTGCATTCAGGAGAGGGACCAGAGGATGGCCGGTCAGTAGGAGGTGCGGCCCACAGCGGAAGGAGCAACAGGATCCGGAGCAGAGGGATCATCAGCGGACAGGAGATGCTGGGCCGATCTTGCAAGAATACGATGGCGGTCATGTAGGAGCAGTGACGTGTTCGGCCGGGCCTGCTGTGGAAATGACGGAGGAGGCAGCAATGTCTGCGCTGGCAGATAAGCGACTGAGTTGTTGAAGAAGGTGGGGCAGTGTGGCGGTATGCTGATGGCAGTTGTGGATATCTGGCTGGGTGGGTAAGGCGGGCGATAATGATGAAGGGGGGGCGAGTTAAAGTACCTTTGGGTACCTGTAAAAAATGTCCTTTTAGGTAGGCCCAGATGAGGCCATTTGTGAAGGCGGGGGGGGGGGACTCCGCAAAAGGGGATACATTAAAGGGGGTGTTCCCTGTAAAAGGGGAAGGTATGCAGGGCTAAATAGTAGGCTTTAACTAGGGAGTTAGGAAGGGATTCCGTTAAATCAGGGGAGCCCAGCTGGTGGGCGATGATCCAGTTAGGGTACCCATGGGGGGGGATGTATGTATATATATATATATATATATATATATACACACACACAGTAGATTAGCTCTACAACTAGAGTTGGGGGTTAGGTTTCAGACATCATAGTGCAGGGTGGCATAGAAGGTGTTTTTTGGGGCGTAGTTTGGGGCTTATAGTGGTCAGGCAGCAGGGAAGGTGTCTTGGTTAGGCAAGTGGGTTTTTTCGCAGTGGGGGAGGTACAGAGTAGATCCCCGGAGGGTATTAAGCCCATGGCTATATGGGTATCCCCCCGCTATTAGGAGGTATAGATAGGGTAGGGTTTTTTGGGTTATGGGGTTACGTGGGAGCTGCTGGGGGTGCCATATTGTGTGTATGCTATAATCGCCCTTCTTCTGTGATAGTGCCACAGAATTCAACCCCGGATGGATTTTGGATGCATGATGGCAGCGGGATTCGGGAGAGGGATGGGGATTTCCTCGTCATTGAGGAAATACCTAGTAGTGATTTTGACGGCGAGGGGTTTTAGGAGGAGGGTATTCCGGAGCTGTCTACAGCAGGCCAGGTGGGGGAACTGGATGTTTTGGCGCAGCTCTTGGGGTCCATTCCCCCCCCTCAGGATTTTGGGGGAGAAGGGAGGGGCAGACACAACACCAGGGAAAGAGAAGGGGGAGCAAGTGGGGGGGCATGGACAGAAAGGGATGTTTTGGATGATTTTTTGATATACCATTGCAGGTTGGAAGTGACTGGAGGAGGGTATCGGTCCCCTAGTGAGCTAACGGAGACAAGCCGGAGGCGAGGACGGTCTCGCTCACCCATCAGGAGCAGATTCAGCAGGGATGGCCGGATGTCACCCACTTGGGCGTGCATTGAGCAGACAGCCAGGGCCAGGAGTGGGGAAGGGAGGAGAGAGCCCAGGACCAGGAGGAGATCTCCAGGAAGGTATCATGAGTTGCCGACGAGAGAAAGGAGATGGTCTGGAAGGGCCCTGGTTGCAAGGGATTCAGGAGCTGGGACGGCGCATAGGACCTCAGGTGAGGCACCAAAAAACAGGGGTGCAATTATCAGTCAGAGTGAGAGTGTGAATGAGGTGCAGAATGTTTTGCTGAAGGGATTGAGGGAGCTGGTCACATGGGTGGAGCAGTCTTGTGCAATGATGGGAAATCAAGGGAGCCCAGCAGGGGCATGGGGGAGTTAGTGCTTCAGGCATGGGTATCCCGGGGGCTGGGGCAACAGTGGCTGCCAAACCTGGACCAGGGGTTTTTGGGAGCATGGTGATAGGGGCTGGGCAGGTGCCCAGTGGGACACCAGCAGGGAATTCTGTGGTGGGAGTCATGGGTGCAGGAAATGCAGCAGTGAGTACTGGGGGAGGGACCCTGAAGGTGTCAGATTAAGCATTGCGTAGGCTGTGTCTATGCTCCATAGGCCCATTAGGGTTGCATTTAGTGAATGAGGTTATGGAGAGAATTTGGAAAAGGGAATTCCTTGAGTTATTTTTGCTGCTTCAATTGCTGATCAATTTGTGGAGATTAAGGAGGATCCAAAGGGTTGAGCAGGGGAAGAAGGAGAAGGAGGAGTGAAAGAAGCGGTATCGAAAGATACCTAAGATGTTCACTAATTGGCCCAGAGCTTTTTGTATTCTGGCCAGCGTGATAACGCAGAAGTCTCCCGACCAGAGCTCCGCCCTGTTTTGCTATCTGGATGAGATTTCCAAGGCATACCGTACTTATGGGGGTATGGTCTGGTGGAGATATGACAAACAATTTTGTCAAAGGATAGCAGTTTGTCCTGACATGCGGTGGGTGACAGTTCAGCAGTGGCCCTCCGAAAAGGCCAGTGTTTCAAGTTCAATGATGGGCAATGCCGATTTGGGTCCTTGTGAAACTATAAGCACGAATGTTCAGGATGTGGGGGGGGGTCCATCCCTATGCCCAATGCTTCAGGAAAGGGATAGACCAGGGGAAGTGGGTGTTCCGGACTCGGACACTGGTGGACATCAGAAGGATGGTACAGTGGCTAAGGTAATATGCTAAGGTTAGGGGGAAAGGAGGGCACGCTGAACTGCTCTTAACGGGTTTTCAGCTCGGGTTTCCTCATTCGCTTTCAGGTGGTGAAAGGGGTAGGGGTGACAGGGAACTTGAAGTCTGCCAGGGAGTTTCCAGGAGTGGTTCAGGAAAAGTTGGAAAAGGAGGTCTCCTTGGGGCGAATGGCAGGCCCCTTCGTATCCAGTCTGTTACCTAACCTGCAGCTGTCCGCTTTGGGGGTAGTCCCAAAAAAGGCACTGGGCCAGTTCAGAATGATTCACCACCTGTCGTACCCAAAAGGTTTTCGGTTAATGACGGAATTGATCCGGACCTGGCAGCGGTTAGATATGCGTAATTTGATAATGCGGTGGCATGGGTCAGGCAGGCGGGCCGGGGACATTGAAGCAGCTTTTCAGTTGCTTCCGGTCTACCCATCTTGTCATCATTTGTTGGGTTGTTCTTTGAAGGGAAGTTTTTTGTGGATTTATGCCTCCCTATGGGTTGTTCCATTTCATGTTCTGATTTTGAAAAGTTTAGCTGTTTTGTGGAATGGGTTGTTAAGCAAGTTTCGGGTATGCGTTCTTTGGTCCATTATTTAGACGATTTTTTGTTTGTGTGCCCTCCGTGTTCAGAAGCATGTCAGCGCTTGATGGATATTTTCGAGAAAATAGCGGTCAAGTTCAGTATTCTGGTAGCTGTATATAAGTCGGAGGGCCCTTTGTTGCTCTGAGTTTTCTAGGAATCCACGTTGATTTGGTAAGATGGAATGCAGCTTACCTCTTGACAAAGTGGTTGACTTGTGCAGTGTGTTGCGGCAGGCCCTGGGGCCGAAGAAATTGACTTTGAAAGAAGGTAAGTTAAATTTTGACTGCAGGATTATCCTGGTGGGGAGAGTGTTTTGCCGAAGGTTATCCCTGGCTACAGTTGGGGTTAAAGAGTCGTTCCATCATGTACACTTGACAAAAGCGTTAAAGGAGGACTTAGTGATTTGGTTGAGATTCCTAGAATAATTTAACGGAAGGTCCTTAATTCAGCAGGTAGGTTGGCAGGACCCTGATGTTCATCTGTTTACAGATGCCTCTGGGGCGCATGGATTTGGAGCATACTTGGGGGGTAAATGGTGCTCGGATGCATGGCCGAAGGAGTGGCATACAGGAGACCTGACAAAGAATTTGGTGTTTCTTGGATTGTTTCCATATTGGTGGCCTCAGAAATATGGCCGAGTTTGTTAAGGGACAGGAAAGTTTTGTTTCACTCAGATAATATGGGGGTGGTGTCGGCTGTTAACTCCTTGTCGGCATCATCCCCTCCGGTCGTTGTTCTCCTTCGTTTGTTTGTGTTGGAGTGCCTGAGATGTAATGTTTTTTTTAAGGCCGTGCATGTGCTTGATAATTTGAAAGGGATTGCTGACTCTCTTTCCCGTTTTCAGTGGGACAGATTCCAGGAGCTGGCCCCGTTGGCGGAGGAGATAGGGATGCATTGCCCAGGGGACTTGTGGAAGGTGGATTTCTTGACTTGTTGAGGATGGTGAGGTTTGCACTAGCTGGGTCTACATGGAAGGCTTACTCACAGGTATGGAGGGAATGGTTTGAAGTGCTAAAATGGGCTGGGGGGGCTGGAGCTGGTTGAAGATATTATTGAGATGGATGGCAGAGTGGAGGAGAAATAGGGTGTCAAGGGCCATGGTAAATCTTAGGTTGGCAGCAATAGCTTTTCTGTGTCAATGTTTGGGTTGGGAGGATGTTACAAAGTCCTTTTTGGTATGGATGGCTGCCAGGAAGAGGAACTCACGATTCAAGGAGGCCGGTTATTTTCTCATTGTTGCAAAGGGTGGTGGGAGCCCTGACTTCAGTGTGCTCTGATGAGTACGAGGTGGTGCTTTTCCGTGCGGCTTATGTGTTAGCCTTTTTTGCCGCTTTTAGAGTATCGGAGGTTGTAGGGGCAATTAAGCGAGACAGGGGGTATTCTGCGGAGTGATGTGTGGATTCAGGAACGAGAACTTTTTATTTGGCTATGGCATTCTAAGACCGATCAGGGTGGAAGGGGGAGAACTATTGGTCTTAAGGGGGGCATGTCGACCAGTGGAATCGGTGTCAGAATTAGTGGAGGCCCCAGAATGGGGATACTTTACCTTGCTTCCAATTCGTGTAATTTTTTAGGAAGGTTTTAGTGTTACTGGGGCTTCCGCACCTTGACTTTGGGTCTCACTTTCTGGATAGGGCTGCCACGGAAGCGAGAATGTTGGGTGTGTCAGATGCAAGTATTAAAGGGATTGGGAGGTGGGTCTCTAACAGTTTTAGATTGTATGTTAGAAATGAGTTAGTTTTGTAGTTTTTGTTTCCCTGTCAGGTCCCACGGAGTGTTGGATCATTGGCCATTCATACATATATTGGGCCAGGCGAGTGGCAAGGATAAAAGATGGTGGGAGTCAGCTAGGACTTTATGGGGAAGCAGTTTGGGTTCGCTGGCTTGGTTTTTGAGGCTTAAGATGGGACCAGGATATTGTTAAGGTGGTGGAATACGCTAGAATATTTAGTCCTCCGGGGTTGTTGGTGATCCACACCGGGGGTAATGATTTGGGCTTCCTCTCAAAAAAATTTTGCTAGCAAGCATTAAAAGGGATTTGCTCAGATTATTGGAACTGTTTCCTGGTTTAATTTTGGTGTGGTCTGAGATTGTGCCTAGGTAAAATCGGAGGGCTACTTGGGATGTGCACAGGATAGAAACTTCTAGAATGAAGGTCAATAGGATATTGAGTAATTTTGTGAAAAAAAATGGTGGGGTGTCTAAACGGTACATGGAATTTGAAGGGGAATCGGGAGAATGATTCTTTTTGAGAGATGGGGTTCACTTAAATGAGGTGGGTCTGCATCTTTTTAATTTCAATTTGAGAGAAGGGGTTGAAAAGGCCTTGGGTGGTGGTGGGGTCCGATTTTAAGCCGCCCTGGTGGCGGGGGGCTTGCCTTTTGTGGTTTGTGGAGTTCTGCTGGGGTAACTCCTGCTGAGGCAAGAGAGGTCTTGAACGGTACCTGAGGGGATCCTTGGAACAGAGATACAATGGGTTACTTGACAAGTCCCGTGGGTTGATAATGTTAATTCTGTTACTGGGGATATTTATCTGTTTTATTTATATGTTATTTATGTTATTTAATAAAACAAGCTGCATCCTTTTATACCCCAGGAAGTTGTGTTGGTCTTTTATTTTGGAATAGCATAGTCCCTTAATTAAGGGGTCATTGCCAGCCCTGGATAAATTACTATTTTGGAGGGGTCTGTGACCCCAGAGCAGGGCAAGTAAACAGGGTTAAGCTAAGGTCAGTGGGTGGGCTTACAGGGTAGGTCTTAAATGTGGTGGAACAAGTAGTATCATCTTCTATCCGGACCTGACAGGGAGAAGAAGCTCCCTCCCTCCCTCCTTGGGAGCACGGCTGTGGAGGTGTACTATACTTGTCGCAGCTTGGCGGGGGGCTTGCCTTTTGTGGAGTTCTGCTGGGGTACCTCCTGCTGAGGCATGAGAGGTCTTGAACGGTTCCTGAGGGGATCCTTGGAACAGAGGTACAATGGGTTACTTGGCAAGCCCTGTGGGTTATTAATGTTAATTATGTTATTGGGGATATTTATCTGTTTTATTTATATGTTATTTAATAAAACAAGCTGCAGCCTTTTATACCCCAGGAAGTTGTGTTGGTCTTTTATTTGGGAATAGCATAGTCCCTAATTAAGTAGTCATGCCAGCCCTGGAGAAATGACTATTTTGAAGGGGGCTGTGACCCCAGAGCAGGGCAAGTGAACAGGGTTAAGCTAAGGTCAGTGGGTGGGCTTATAGGGTAGGTCTTAATTGTGGTAGAACAGGAAGTAGGATCATCTTCTATCCAGCATGGCTGTGGAGGTGTACTATACTTGTCGCAGCTTGAAAGGGGGCTTGCCTTTTGTGGAGTTCTGCTGGGGTACCTCCTGCTGAGGCAGGAGAGGTCTTGAACGGTTTCTGAGGGGATCCTTGGAACAGAGATACAATGGGTTATTAATGTTAATTCTGTTATTGGGGATATTTATCTGTTTTATTTATATGTTATTTATGTTATTTAATAAAACAAGCTGCAGCCTTTTATACCCCAGGAAGTTGTGTTGGTCTTTTATTTGGGAATAGCGTAGTCCCTAAATAAGGGGTCATTGAAGTATTTCTATTTTAAAATTAAAAAGTATGCACTTTGTTTTAAAGCAATATGGTATATGTCAAGGTATTTGACAGGGAAGGGTGACAGTATATGCACAATAAAAAAAAATCTGTTATGTCTACAGATCCCTAATAAAGTCTACAAATCCCTGTCTTAAAAAATATGTATTTTGACTGTATAGAAAGGTGATCACAGCGATAACAGTGATCACCTTAGAAAAAAAAAAGTGCTTTTATTTCTGTACTGCACAAAATGGCCTCCCTTATCTATATTATAACCCCAAAAGTCTGTATGGGTCCCCATTTCACATATGGCTATCCCTGATAACAATTTAGTAAGGTGATCTCAGTAACAGCAGTGGTCACCTGGCAATTATTATTTTTTTTGGTATATTCTGAATTTTCTGCACCTGTTGAAAAAAGGAAACACAATATAATTTGTGTATCTCACTCACAGAAATGTAACTTATATTAGTGTTTAAAGCCAATTCTATAAAGTTTGCAAGTGGTGCAGCCCTCATGGAATTCTATAAAATAAGGGGCTGTCCCTGCGAGTGGCAAGATGTCTCCCATACAAATAATGAGACCTCCTGCTTTTTTAAATAAAGATACCAAGAGAACAAAAGACAATTGATAATTGGAGTAAATTAGAAAGTTGCTTAAAATGACATGCTCTATCTGAATCATGAAAGAAAACATTTGGGTTTCATATCCCTTTAATTAGACACCCAGTTTTCAGGGTAAAAAGTGGCTTTATATGTATGTATGTATTGGCGTGGCTAATCACCCGTAAGGGTCTCAAGGCGCTGCTCATTTTATTTACCTCGGAAGGATGAAAGGCTGAGTGGACCTTGCCAGGGATCGAACCTGCAACCCTTGGGTTGCTACAGAGCTCAGCCACAGTGCCTTAGCATGCTGAGCTATATGTCCGGCTTGTATAGAATTCCAGCAGGGAAATAGAAGGACTGGCGAGCATACTTATAGAATCTCACCAGCTCAGAGACCTTTTTAGAATCGGCCCTAAGTGTAGGTAGCAAAAAAAATCTCCAAATTTGCTTAGCACTTAGCTGTAACAATGGCATAACCGCAAAGGGGTTACCAGAGAAGACTCTGCCTTATAATAATGGATCCTTTAGAAAGTACATCATTTGGTGATGCAACTCTGCACTTACCTCACTTCTACAGCATCTTCCATGACAGTCATGTCCGTCTTGCATTTGGCTGATGGATTAATAGCGAGTTCTGCAGGAGGGATGACGAAGCTCTTACTTAGTGGAAGCCACATACCTTCTCCAAGAGTATAGGTAAATCTGTAAACATATATGGAATAACAATGTGTTTTGTATAACCTTTTTAGTTATAGATGCAACATACATTTCTCTGAACTGGCTTTCTCTCTGGCACAAAACCAAATTAATAATACAGACCCTAACTATAAAAATGTCTGGCAATGGCGGCGCTTCACTCTCCAACAGCTGCTTAAAATGTCCATGCTAGTCTTGAAAGAGCAAAACTGCAATAGTGTAAAACCTCATGTGAACAAGATACCACCGACCAGCATTTCTATTAAGTGATTATTTATGTTTTTATGTTTTACTATTCTACCTTTTTTTGTTTCCTTTGAGGAACCCCTGGAAAATTGGATCCAACGTTTATACCATCTGATCATCATTTGTATGGATATATCCTTTATTATCTTAGAACATTTGTTCACTTATATTTGTTATGATCTTATTTGTTAGCATATCACATTTTTATCACATTTTTTGTATGGGAGTATTTGATTTAACTACACATTTTTTATATTGACTTTTATTATCTAATTTGCTTCATTCTCTGGTTATCCTTTGTTGAAGAACCAACAGATACACAAATCAAGGGTAGATAACCTTGACAAATCACTAGTGGAGCAGAATGTTTACAATATCATGTTCATTGTCACTTATGCAAAGCAAGGAAAGGGTAAAATGTCTTCAGTCCCCTTAGGGCTAGATTTATCAAAGCTGAGGCGTACAGGGGCATGTATACGCACCTCTGTACACCTCAGCTCGCCTGTGGTGGGGTGAAATTACCCGCAGGTAATCAACATTGCACACGAGCGCAATTTTGCGCCTGCGTGCAATCCTGCCCCCTGCCCACGCACAGCCAATCATGCGCGGGCAGGAGCTGTCAATCTCCTCGGTCGGATTCGACTGCGGAGATTGAATTTCGCCACCTTAGAGGTAGCGAAGAGCTTAGGGAAGCAGCGGTCTGCTGACCGCTGCTTGATAAATTACGGCAAGCAAGTTCTTGTGAGAACTTGAAGCCGTAGGGGCTTGATAAATCGAGCCCTTACGGTGTTACACTATTCTACCTTTTTTGTTTCCTTTGAGGAACCCTGGAAAATTTGATCCAACGTTTATACCATCTGATCATCATTTGTATGGACATATCTTTTATTATCTTAGAACACTTGTTCACTTATATTTATGATCTTATTTGTTAGCATATCACATTTTTATCACATTTTTTGTATGGGAGTTTTTGATTTAACTACACATTTTTTATATTGACTTCTATTATCTAATTTGCTTCATTCTTTGGTTATCCTTTGTTTAAGAAACACCACTGCACTACTGGGAGCTAGCTGAACAAATTGTGTGAGCCAATAACATGAGGCATATATGAGCAGCCACCAATCAGCAGCTCCTGAGCCTACCTAGGTATCCTTTTCAACAAAGGTTACCAACAGAATAAAACATATTAGATAATAGAAGTAAATTGGAAAGCTGTTTAAAATCACATGCTCTAATCATGATAGAAATTTTTTTGGGTTTTATGTCCCTTTAATTTGAGGAAGCTCCCGCACCACAATATATATATTTTGGTTTGGATGGTAGATTAGTCACAGCTAGTGTTGTTTCTGCCTTGTGGTCGTCTTTTACTTGGGGTACCTCCTGGGTGTTTAGGAGCAGTTAAAATATGAGACTTGTGCTGTATTGGGGTGTAACTTAGGTTTCTAGTGGACAAGCACTGTGTATTTCTTTATTGGTGGAAGGCAGTACCTAGTGAAGGGGTCATCATGCTGTATCTACAACCACAACCTATCTTCAAAGATAATCCAATATATTGTTTTTTTTATTCATGCATATACAACTAACTTTTTGGAACAGGACTTACCCTATCTAAATTTATTAATGTATTATCATTGGAGAATGTGTTTGAGCTCTACAAATAAATGTTATAATTAGAGATGTGCATTTGTTTAGTCAAGAATGCATATTCATGATGAAAATCGAATATTTGTTTTTGTTTTAACAAAACAAATATCATAATCAATGCACCAAAGGAAAAAAAAAGAAAAAAAATGTCAGTATTCATTTGTTTCCTTTCATTTTTTTTAAAGGGGTTAATAGTTAGTGCAGGTCCTGGAACATTTTCACCTGTAGCTTTGAACATTTACATTTGTTTTAACCCCTTAATGACCACAGCACTTTTCCATTTTCTGTCCGTTTGGGACCAAGGCTATTTTTAAATTTTTGCGGTGTTTGTGTTTAGTTGTAATTTTCTTCTTACTCATTTACTGTACCCACACATATTATATACCGTTTTTCTTGCCACTAAATGGACTTTCTAAAGATACCATTATTTTCATCATATCTTATAATTTACTATAAAAAAATTATAAAATATGAGGAAAAATTGAAAAAAACACACTTTTTCTAACTTTGACCCCCATAATCTGTTACATATCTACAACCACCAAAAAACACACATGCTAAATAGTTTCTAAATTTTGTCCTGAGTTTAGAAATACCCAATGTTTACATGTTCTTTGCTTTTTTTGCAAGTTATAGGGCCATAAATACAAGTAGCACTTTGCTATTTCCAAACCACTTTTTTCCAAAATTAGCGCTAGTTACATTAGAACACTAATATCTTTCAGGAATCCCTGAATATCCCTTGACATGTATATATTTTTTTTTAGTAGACATCCCAAAGTATTGATCTAGGCCAATTTTGGTATATTTCATACCACCATTTCACCGCCAAATGCGATCAAATACAAAAAAATCTTTCACTTTTTCACAAATTTTTTCACAAACTTTCGGTTTCTCACTGAAATTATTTACAAACAACTTGTGCAATTATGGCATAAATGGTTGTAAATTCTTCTCTGGGATCCCCTTTGTTCAGAAATAGCAGACATATATGGCTTTGGCGTTGCTTTTTTGGTAATTAGAAGGCTGCTAAATGCCACTGCGCACCACAAGTGTATTATGCCCAGCAGTTAAGGGGTTAATTAGGGAGCTTTTAGGGAGCTTGTAGGGTTAATTTTAGCTTTAGTGTAGTGTAGTAGACAACCCTAAGTATTGATCTAGGCACATTTTGGTATATTTCATGCCACCATTTCACCGCCAAATGCGATCAAATGAAAAAAAAGTTACATTTTTCACAATTTTAGGTTTCTCACTGAAATCATTTACAAACAGCTTGTGCAATTATGGCACAAATGGTTGTAAATGCTTGTCAGGGATCCCCTTTGTTCAGAAATAGCAGACATATATGACTTTGGCGTTGCTTTCTGGTAATTAGAAGGCCGCTAAATCCTGCTGCTCCTCACAAGTGTATTAGGGCTAGCAGTGAAGGGGTTAATTAGAGAGTTTGTAGGGAGCTTACAGGGTTAATTTTAGCTTTAGTGTAGAGATCAGCCTCCCACCTGACACATCCCACCCCCTGATCCCTCCCAAACAGCTCCCTTCCCTCCCCCACAATTGTCCCCGCCATCTTAAGTACTGGCAGAAAGTCTGCCAGTACTAAAATAAAAGGGTTTTTTTTTAAAACAATTTTTTTTAGCATATTTACATATGCTACTGTGTAGGATCCCCCCTTAGCCCCCAACCTCCCTGATCCCCCCCAAAACCGCTCTCTAACCCTCCCCTCTGCCTTATTGGGGGCCATCTTGGATACTGGCAGCTGTCTGCCAGTACCCAGTTTGCAAAAAAAAGTGCTTTTTTTTGTTTGTTTGTTTTTTTTTCTGTAGTGTAGTTTCCCCCCCCCTACACAGACAAACCCCCACCTTGCTGATCTTTTTTTTTTCTTTACTTTTAGACATTTTTAAAAAAAATTTATTATAGTATTTTCTGTAGCGTAGCGTTTCCCACCCGCTCCCTCCCCATGCACGCGCCCGCCCCCGCCCTCCCGTGCACGCGCCCGTGCGTGCCCCCGGCCATCCCCGCCCACGATCCCGCCCCCCCTCCACATCACCAGGGCCATCGATGGCCGCCACCCGCCTCCCGATCCGGCTCCCACCCACCAACGCAGTGAGCCACCGATCTCCGGTGCAGAGAGGGCCACAGAGTGGCTCTCTCTGCACCGGATGGCTTAAAAAGGTTATTGCAGGATGCCTCCATATCGAGGCATCACTGCAATAACCAGAAAGCAGCTGGAAGTGAGCAGGATCGCTTCCAGCTGCTTTCCACACCGAGGACGTGCAGGGTACGTCCTCAGGCATTAACTGCCTTTTTTTTGAGGACGTACCCTGCACGTCCTCAGTCGTTAAGGGGTTAAATAAAACAAATGTAAATGCTTAACTAAAATTCAGTATTTGTTTAGTTTTAAATTAAATGAATACTGAATAGTGCAGCCAACGAATATTCAGGGAAATGTATTTCCCTGAATATTCGGTATGAAAATTTCGGACAAACCGTAAATGTATTGGCTGCACAAGTCTAATAATAATAATAATAATAATAATAATAATAATAATACAAGTATATTTTTAAATTGCTGTTTTATCATCATGGATGGGTGTCATGCATTTCAGGACCCTATTGTTTATTAACTCAGCAATATAGAATATAGCAGCTCTATACAAATAAACCATAATAACTAGATTATTACTCACAATATAGTTTCTATATAGTTACTATACATTACTTAGATTAATTATTGTGAGACAATATCCACACAACAAGCATTAATATTTAAATTAACATCAATATAAATTCTATAAAAGCCATTTATTAAAATATAATCTCAAAGAATAAATACACCACAATATAATAACTCGAAATTTGCCCAATTCATATTGATTTGTACCGTGCCCTTGCCACATCCGCAAGTTATGAGTAAACATTTTAATCAATGGAGCCACATCAATTCAACTCTTATTGCCTAGAATGAGAAGGATATCAGAATCACAAAAAAACACCTTCAAAAACCTATAGAGCAAATAAGAAAAAAATCAAAAAAATGAGACAACTTTATCAGCTTTGAAAAAGTGAGTCAAGACCATAATAAATGAAACTTCCCACATGCAATAGAATAGTGGTTATTAATTCCCTGTAGAGGAAAATCATAATATGTTTATTACTTAAAAAGCAAGCGCGCTTACTGTTAGGGTTGTGCATGTGTGCCACCTCCATTAAGCTCTCTATTACAAAAACTGTATTCCTTTGTTCCGGCATTGTGATTCACTTGACTCCTGAGAGGAGCTTCATTGTTATTAAAAACACAAAAAAAAAGCAAACACAGAAAAGTGCATAACGATTTATTTGACACATGTAGCACTTCTTTATAGGTGTTCATTACTATGGCAGCACTTATTTCACGCATCATTTTCGCCCGTTCCTTTCCATAATTTTCTTTTTAGCTAAAATCACATACTTTATATTTGATAAATAAATATTATATATATATATATATATATATATATATATATATATATATATATATATATATATATATATTTATTTTATCTGGGAGAGCAACCAGATGAAGCGTGTGTGTCACCTTTAGAGCGAGTTTCATCAAGCCAGAGTAAGTTACTTAGGAGTTACAGAACACAATCTTTTGAAATGTATACAGTTATAGCAAACGCCACTGCTGTGTTTAGCAATAGCAATATATGTAGGTAGTGGGCGGCCCAGGTGAGTTGCACTTGTATGGTAAATGGCCCGTGAAAGGACCATCGAATACATCAGGATTGCATAATTAACAAGTACATCATAAAAATAGAGCTTACTCTAACTGAGCACTAGATTTTATTTTTTTGACAAATTTCAAAATGTACTTCAATTTGTCCCTGCTGTATCACATGACAGCTATCAGCCAATCACAGACTCAGATATGTATACAATGTGAATTCTTACACATGCTTATATAGTAGTTCAGAAAGTGTGCAGATAATATATAGAAAATGCACAATATGATAATGGAAGAAAGCGTGAAAGTCACTTAAAACAAGCTCTGTCTATCTGAATCATGAAAGTTCAATTATGACCTAAGTGTCCCTTTAAGTAATGCCGTATGCTTCGAGTGACGGGACCAATACATATATTAGCTGTATGCTAATAAAATAAAAAGGCATGCTTGCATGTACACTCCAGAAGTTTAATAATTGTTGCCTTTAATGCACTGAAACTCTAAGGGGCATATTTATCAAGCTCAGTATGGAAACACAAGTTATGAAGTAGCAGTCTAAAGACCACTGCTCCATAACCTGTCCGTCCTGCTCTGAGGCGGCGGACAGACATCGCCAGAAATCAACCCGATCGAATACAATCGGGTTGATTGACCCCCCTGCTAGTGGCCGTTTGGCTGCGAATCTGCAGGGGGCGGCATTGCACCAGAAGTTCACGAGAACTGCTGGTGCAATGATAAATGCCAAGAGCGTATGCTGTCTGAATTTATGGATGTGCAACGGACATGATCTGCAATATCGGATCATATCCGCTTGCTCAATGATAAATCGACACCTATATGTACATCTGTAGATGCCTTAACAGAGGGGAAAACATTTTCGACCAGATTATGAGTGGAACGCTATTTAACGCTCCCACTCTATCGTTAACTGCGCTAGAAGTAAGCTTTCGGTGCATATGGGGTTGCGTTCGTATTATGAGTAAACTGTTTTTGCTCTCGCGATAACCCGACGTGCACAAAAAGCCGAAGTCAGAATCTTGCGTGCGCATTCACGTATTTCCCCGTAGAAGTCAATGTAACAAAAAAAGTGGAAAAAACACCCTACTTGCGAGCAAACCTGATCATATATTCTCACGCGCACTAACCCGACATGAAAATATAATTATTTCACATTACAATGTTCTTCACATAGAAGAATATGTTTTATTTATTCATAAATAAAAATGTCTTCATATAGCTGATGGTATTTTAGTACAATATATATCTATACCTACTATTTATATACTGTACATGATTATGTATAGGTAACTATAGATATATAGAGATATATATAGGAATATCTATTTAAAAATACTTAGAACATATTCTGCAATGAGCAGAACATAGGAATGTGAAATATTTACAGTAAATACATAGTTAAACACTTTATTAAATATGATATATTAAAGGGACATGAAACCCAATTTTTTTTATTCATGATTCAGATAGAGAATACAATTTTAAACAACTTTCCAATTTACTACTATTATTTAATTTGCTTCCTTCTCTTGTTATCATTTGCTGAAAGGTTTATCTAGGCAAGTTCATGAGCAGCAGAGAACCTAGGTCCTAGCTGTTGATTGGTGGCTGCATATGTATATTGAATATGATTGACTTACCCATGAGTTCAGTTAGAAACCATTAGTGCATTGCTGCACCTTCAACAAATGATACCAAGAGAATGAAACAGATTTGATATTAGAAGTAAATTAGAAAGTTGTTTAAAATTATAATCTCTATCTGAATCATGAAAGAAAATTTTGGGGTTTCATGTACCTTTAATAAATATGATTTTCATGTTTTCATCTACTTAACTGCAAAGGGCTCCAATGCACTTATATATATGTGTCTATATATGTATACATATGTATTATGTGTTTATATGTGTATATGTCTGTAAATACATATGTATTATGTGTTTATATGTGTATATGTCTGTAAATACATATGTATTATGTGTTTATATGTGTATATGTCTGTAAATACATATGTATTATGTGTTTATATATGTCTGTAAATACATATGTATTATGTGTTTATATGTGTATATGTCTGTAAATACATATACACATATAAATACATATATACACACATATAGACATATTCATATACATACATATACATCTTTAGAGCTGTATATGTATTTATCTCTATTTTAAAGCCCTTTGCCTGCCTTTTTTTTTTAACACCTGAGACCTCATATCTTTGAGCCATTATAAATTTTGTGCGCAATATTTTTTAAAAATAATTATATTTATTATGAATGTGACACTTTTTTGTTCTCGAAACAGTTAACCAGATCTTTGAAGATGCGGTAATCATTCTAGCGTAAATCGCGATTGCGCTCAAGCAATTGCGTTTACTTTCAACTTGTACTACAAGCAGCAAACCCGAAGAGCACAAACACCCGTGATAAACTTCTTATCGCTCGCGTGTAACTGTTAGCGCTCCACTCGCATTCTGGCCCTTTACTAGGAACAGCTGTAAACATTATCTTGTAACAGACCTGAAAGCCTTTTTTTTAATATATACACCAGCAATTAATCATTACATTGCAAAGATCTGCATACAATATAAATATTTTAAAAACATGTATAACTATCATTTTGTCAGCACACTTTGCACAACTTTGCAGTCCAAGATTGTACCTCTACAAAAGCTTCTTAAAGAGACATGACACAACAAATTTCTGTCATGATTCATATAGAGCATACAATTTTAATCCAATTTACTTCTATTATCAAATGTTCTTCATTCTCTTTGTATACTTTGTATACTTTACACCTATGCACTATTGGGAGTTAGCTGAACACATTAGGTGAGCCAATGAAAAGAGGCATTTATGTGTAGCCACCAATCAGCAGCTAACGCACAGTAGTGCATTGCTGCTTCTGAACCTACCTAGGAAGGCTTTTCAACAAAGGATACCAAGAGAACCAAGCACATTTGGTAACAAAACCAAACTGCAAAGCTGTTTAACATTGTATGCTCTATCTGAATCATGAAAGAAACAAAATTGTTTTTAATTTCCCTTTAAGTAAATATATGTCCAAAGGAAATTCCACAGCACCCAAGGTTATCTTCAAATGTTCCGATCAGCCAATAGAATGCAAGCTCAATCTGATTGGCTGATTGGATCAGCCAATCAGATTGAACTTGAATCTGATTGGCTGATTCAATCAGCCAATCAGATTTTTCCTACCTTAATTCCGATTGGCTGATAGAATCCTATCAGCCAATCGGAATTCGAGGGACGCCATCTTGGATGACGTCCCTTAAAGGAACCTTCATTCGGTGAGTAGGCGTCGGTGAAGAAGGATGGATCCACATCGGCTGGAAGAAGATGGTTCCGCTCCGGATGGATGAAGATAGAAGATGCCGCTTGTATGAAGATGTCTGCCGGTCTGGATGTCCTCTTCTGCCCCATCGGATGAAGACTTCGGCCCGGTTGGGTGAAGACGACTCAAGGTAGGGAGATCTTCATGGGGGTAGTGTTAGGTTTATTTAAGGGGGGTTTGGGTTAGAGTAGGGGTATGTGGGTGGTGGATTTTAATGTTGGGGGGTGGTATTGTGTTTTTTTTTTCACAGGCAAAAGAGTTGATTACTTTGGGGCATGCCCCGCAAAAAGCCCTTTTAAGGGCTGGTAAAAGAGCTGGTTACTTTTTAATTTAGAATAGGGTAGGGACCTTTATTATTTTGGGGGGCTTTGTTATTTTATTAGAGGGCTTAGAGTAGGTGTAAATAGCTTAAAATTCTTGTAATCTTTTTTTATTTTTTGTAATTTAGTGTTTGTTTTTTGTAATTTAGTTTAGTTTATTTAATTGTAGGTAATTGTAGGTAATTTATTTAATTAATTTATTGCTAGTGTAGTGTTAGGTTTAATTGTAACTTAGGTTAGGATTTATTTTACAGGTAATTTTGTAATTATTTTAACTAGGTAGCTATTAAATAGTTAATAACTATTTAATAGCTATTGTACCTAGTTAAAATAAATACAATATAAAGTTGCCTGTAAAATAAATATAAATCCTAAAATAGCTACAATATAATTATTAGTTATATTGTAGCTATATTAGGGTTTATTTTACAGGTAAGTATTTAGCTTTAAATAGGAATACTTTAGTTAATAAGATTTAATTTATTTTGTTAAATTAAAATTATATTTAATTTAGGGGGTGTTAGGGTTAGACTTAGCTTTAGGGGTTACTACATTTATTAGAGTAGCGGCGAGGTCTGTTCGGCAGATTAGGGGTTAATAAGTGTAGGTAAGGTAGCGGCGACGTTGGGGGGGCAGATTAGGGGTTGATAACTATAATGTAGGTGTCGGCGATGTTAGGGGCAGCAGATTAGGGGTTCATAGGGATAATGTAGGTTGCGGCGGTGTCAGGAGCGGAAGATTAGGGGTTAATTGTGTAATGTAGGTGTCAGCGATAGCAAGGGCGGCAGATTAGGGGTTAATAAGTGTAAGGTTAGGGGTGTTTAGACTCGGGGTTCATGTTAGGGTGTTAGGTGCAGACTTAGAAAGTGTTTCACCATAGGAAACAATGGGGCTGCGTTAGGAGCTGAACGCTGCTTTTTTGCAGGTGTTAGGTTTTTTCAGCCCAAACTGCCCCATTGTTTCCTATGGGGGAATCGTGCACGAGCACGTTTTTCCAGCTAGCCGCTACCGTAAGCAACGCTGGTATTGAGGGTTGAAGTGGCGGTAAATTCAGCTCAACGCTCCCTTTTTGGAGCCTAACGCAGCCCTTCAGAGAACTCTCAATACCAGCGTTGTTTAGAAGCAGCGCTAGAAAAAAAAAAGACGCGTAGCTAACACACCCCTTCAGCCGCAAAACTCTAAATCTAGGTGTAAGACTATTAAAACTATTAAACATCTGTGTAAAACTTCATATATATATATATATATATATATATACAGTTCCATGGAGGGAAAGCACAATCTCACCATTTGTTGAATGCCACGGTGCTCTGCTGAAAATAATCCACAACGTCCACAGAATGCAGGCACTCACTGGTCTTGTTAAAATGTAACAATTTATTTAGAAATCATTAAAAAGACATAACGTTTCGGCACCAATATGTGCCTTTGTCAAATGTCAACATGTAGCCAAACGAATATGCAGCACACTTAAAATCAATATGACACACAGTTAAAAACATACCCCTTTTAAAGATGTAAGCAAACTATTGCCGCCATGCCTCCACTCACGTCTTCCCATCAATGGCAATGACGTCACGTACGCACGCTACGTGCCTAGCGTGATGACGCATGGCACGGCGTTGCCATAGCGACGTCGGGAAGCCACACGCGTCAGAGTGGGGAGTGACTTAGTCACGAGTATAGACTACTATCAGAGATTACTGTGTATAATTGTTGCTAACAGCAACCAAAGCAATCCACAATATGTAAAGCGTGTTAAGAATTTGGGCATAGCGGTTTATAAACAAAACATTAATAATGTTTAGAAACATATTATTACTTGGCATATTAGTGCGTAATCTGTTAAATGATTAGATCTAGTGTGTGATTTCTAGATACAAAAAACTGTCAAACTCAGAAAAAGACCAATCTAAGGGCCATCCTTAGAGAATGGGCACAAAATGCCAGAATAGACAGTAAAGAACATCAGCACAAGAAGAGACAAGGCATCTTGCCATTACTATACATAGTACATATTGCCGATGAGGACTAGCGAAAACCAACAGTATTAAATGTATCACTATTGTATTTGTAACCCCTGGTGCACGCCATTAATGGATGTAACAAAAAACATAATCATAATCAGATACATGTATGTCCAATTACATATACATTGTAACCTCATACCACCCTGGGGTACGGATAGAAACTTTTTAGTGAATAGTGAGCTATCCTTTTAGATAAGTCCGGGGCAATGCCTCTTCAGTGTGATGTTAATAGAATGGGCTAAAGTCCAGTGAGGTGTTGAGGCCTTTAGGGACCAATGTGTCCAACCTGTGGATCCACCTGCTTTCAAGCTGGAGCAGTCTGTTGGCCCTATCACCCCCTCTTGGAATGGGGGGGATATGATCAATTAACATGGACCTTATACTTGACACGGAGTGTTTCAAAGCCACGCAGTGGCGTGCCACTGGCTGATCTGATTCGCCAGACTTCAATGCAGCACGAATTGCGCACCGATGGTTTGCCATCCTGTCACGGAAGAGGGTGATCGTCTTACCCACATATACGCTGGAACAAGGGCAAATCAGCATGTATATTACAAAGTTACTCATGCAACTCAGACGATGGTTTATCTTGTACCTCTTGTTTGAATGTGGGTGCTGGAACGAATTACCCCGGATCATGCTATTGCATGTGGTGCAATTGCCACAGGGAAAACATCCCATTTTGGAGGTTTTAAGCCACGATTCCTTGTGGTAGTGTTTAATAGGATCCGATTTAACTAAATGGTCCCTGAGATTTCTGGCTCTGCGATAGACCAATCGCGGAGGTGGCATATTCCGAAAAGGTAGCGTTGGATCAGTCTCCACGACCGGCCAGTGTTTACGCACTGCTCCTGTCAACTTTTCATTACCAGGTGTATAGGTGGTGACCAGGTTTAGCTGCTCGCGTTTGGTTTTGCACTGTTCTTTAGGGCCATCTATACACAGCCTCTCTTGTGTCTTGCTAATTTCAGCCCTGGCATACCCTCTGTTACTCAATTTTTTGCCCATCTCCTCCAACTGAGTGGTCCGTAATGATAGCTCACTATTATTTCTCAAGACTCTGGTGAGCTGGGAAGTGATGACACCTTGTTTTTGGTGTGCAGGGTGGAAGCTTCTGGCATCTAATAAGGAGTTGCGGTCCGTGGGTTTAGTGTACAAGGATGTACCGAACCGCAATTTGCCTGATTCATCCACCTTGAACACATTCAAATCAAGAAAATGTACACAATTTAAATCAAATTCGAGCTTAAAACGTATAGGAGACTCCATGAGGTTCAAATGTGACACCCACTCACGCAAAGACGATTCACTACCCCTCCAGATGAGAAATACGTCATCAATATAGCGTGTATAATACTTCACCATGGGGTTCTCAAAAGGCTTCATGAGTTCACGTTCATACCATGCCATGAAGATATTGGCGTAAGTGGGTGCCACATTCGAACCCATGGCAGTCCCTGAAATCTGTAAATAATAACTTTCCTCAAACTTAAAATAATTTTTGTTCAAACAAAATGATAACAATGTGCAGAGGAATTCAATGGATGGTCCAAGGTAATTGGCATTGCCTGTCACCATGGACCTGACAGCCTCCACCCCACCCGCGTGGGGAATCACCGTGTAGAGGCTGTCAACATCCATGGTGACCAAAATGTCATCCTGTTGAAGATCAAAGTAATCTCTCAGGATTTTCAAAAGACTCGGTGAGTCCTGCAAATAAGCATCTGTGTTCTTAACCACACTCTGAAGATGTGAGTCAATATAGATGGCTATGTTGGTAAGTATAGACCCCCGGGCAGATACAATAGGCCTGCTCGGTGGGTTCACCAAGGTCTTATGGACCTTTGGGAGAAGGTATAGTGTGGGCACAACCGGATAGTCAGTAGTGAGAAATGCATATTCCTTTTCACTCAAATGGCCAGCCATGAGGCCATTTTGAAGGAAGGAATCAATGACAGACTTATAGATAGATGTAGGGTTGCTTTTTAATTTGACATAAGTATTCACATCTGCCAGTTGTCTAAAGGCCTCCTGTCGGTAGTCAGTGTAGTCAAGGATAACTATAGAACCCCCCTTATCCGCAGGGCGGATGATAATTGAGGTGTCATTACCTAGTTCAGTGAGAGCTTTTTGTTCAGCTAACGTTAGATTAGAATAAAGACGTGTGGGAGTGTTTTCTGTCAAATTGCTGGTTAGTACCCTCGTATAGCTCCTAATTGATGTGTGTGTGTTAGGAGGCTCAAACGTAGATTTTTTCTTAAAGCCTTCACTCAGTGGGGTCTGTTCTCTAAAGTGATCCTTTAACTTGAGTTGGCGTTGGAATCTGTGGATATCAACTAATTGTTCAAATTTATCTGGTTTTGGGGTAGGTATAAATGACAATCCATGATTAAGCAGAGACCGTTCAGCACTACTGAGTGGTCTACTACTAAGATTGAATATAACATCTATTTCTTGCGAATCTGTTTTAGATTTTGGTTTGTGCCCCCCCGCCTGGTTTTGCATTTTTTTGCCCTCTTTTGTCTTGGGGCATTGGTGGGGGTTTCGCAGTTGAGCGAGTACTCACCCCTAAAAAATGTTCAGATTGATTGACTTGTGCAGGGGTGTGATCATTACTGGCACTGGCCTCAGTGCCAGAAGAATCACCCCCACTGCTGTCTACAATGCTTAATGTGTTTCTAGATCTAAGATTTCTACGTCGTCTGTATGTACCATCCTCTTTACCATATAGCCATCTATATACCCTCCTTTCTCTATAATCATTCTCAACGTTATTGAGTTTCTTATTTTTTAAATTAATCAAGTCAGTGCGATACTTATTTACAAGGCCATCGAGCTTGGTGACCCACTCCTGGCTAGTATCATTAGTCAGAATGTGGATGCTCTGCTCTTTGATGGTGTCCAATTCTGCCTTGATTTTTGCCTCCAATCTGGTGACCTCCTCGATCACTAAAAGGATCAAGTCATAAGAGCATTTATTTAATATTGAACACCACCTTTTACAGAACTCCACATTCTGTCTACCCAGGGTCGGTATATTTTTAACACGAAAGCCCCTGGGAATGAATTTTTTCCTAAAGTAACTAGAAAGAAAAACAGCGTGTAAATGGTAATCTATTTCTTTTCTACGCAAATTAAGCATTCTATGATAAACATTAATTGGTGTCTCACCACCCAGCTCACTCAAGTCCTCAGGGATGAGAATCCTATCCGCGTCTTCATCTGTGAATGCTAGAGGATCCGTATTGAAATCATCCTCCAGCTGAGAATATTCAGGTATGCCAGCAGCCTCAGCCATCATCAGTATAGGGGTAAATGTAAAAACAAAATGATAACTCCAAGAGCATCAACAGGATAGTAAGCGTGTGATACCAAAGCAAAGTCCACTAGATACAGTGTATAGATAATGGGAGTGCTTAATCCCTAATGCCAAAAGCCAATGCACAGTTCCATGGAGGGAAAGCACAATCTCACCATTTGTTGAATGCCACGGTGCTCTGCTGAAAATAATCCACAACGTCCACAGAATGCAGGCACTCACTGGTCTTGTTAAAATGTAACAATTTATTTAGAAATCATTAAAAAGACATAACGTTTCGGCACCAATATGTGCCTTTGTCAAATGTCAACATGTAGCCAAACGAATATGCAGCACACTTAAAATCAATATGACACACAGTTAAAAACATACCCCTTTTAAAGATGTAAGCAAACTATTGCCGCCATGCCTCCACTCACGTCTTCCCATCAATGGCAATGACGTCACGTACGCACGCTACGTGCCTAGCGTGATGACGCATGGCACGGCGTTGCCATAGCGACGTCGGGAAGCCACACGCGTCAGAGTGGGGAGTGACTTAGTCACGAGTATAGACTACTATCAGAGATTACTGTGTATAATTGTTGCTAACAGCAACCAAAGCAATCCACAATATGTAAAGCGTGTTAAGAATTTGGGCATAGCGGTTTATAAACAAAACATTAATAATGTTTAGAAACATATTATTACTTGGCATATTAGTGCGTAATCTGTTAAATGATTAGATCTAGTGTGTGATTTCTAGATACAAAAAACTGTCAAACTCAGAAAAAGACCAATCTAAGGGCCATCCTTAGAGAATGGGCACAAAATGCCAGAATAGACAGTAAAGAACATCAGCACAAGAAGAGACAAGGCATCTTGCCATTACTATACATAGTACATATTGCCGATGAGGACTAGCGAAAACCAACAGTATTAAATGTATCACTATTGGATTTGTAACCCCTGGTGCACGCCATTAATGGATGTAACAAAAAACATAATCATAATCAGATACATGTATGTCCAATTACATATACATTGTAACCTCATACCACCCTGGGGTACGGATAGAAACTTTTTAGTGAATAGTGAGCTATCCTTTTAGATAAGTCCGGGGCAATGCCTCTTCAGTGTGATGTTAATAGAATGGGCTAAAGTCCAGTGAGGTGTTGAGGCCTTTAGGGACCAATGTGTCCAACCTGTGGATCCACCTGCTTTCAAGCTGGAGCAGTCTGTTGGCCCTATCACCCCCTCTTGGAATGGGGGGGATATGATCAATTAACATGGACCTTATACTTGACACGGAGTGTTTCAAAGCCACGCAGTGGCGTGCCACTGGCTGATCTGATTCGCCAGACTTCAATGCAGCACGAATTGCGCACCGATGGTTTGCCATCCTGTCACGGAAGGGGGTGATCGTCTTACCCACATATACGCTGGAACAAGGGCAAATCAGCATGTATATTACAAAGTTACTCATGCAACTCAGACGATGGTTTATCTTGTACCTCTTGTTTGAATGTGGGTGCTGGAACGAATTACCCCGGATCATGCTATTGCATGTGGTGCAATTGCCACAGGGAAAACATCCCATTTTGGAGGTTTTAAGCCACGATTCCTTGTGGTAGTGTTTAATAGGATCCGATTTAACTAAATGGTCCCTGAGATTTCTGGCTCTGCGATAGACCAATCGCGGAGGTGGCATATTCCGAAAAGGTAGCGTTGGATCAGTCTCCACGACCGGCCAGTGTTTACGCACTGCTCCTGTCAACTTTTCATTACCAGGTGTATAGGTGGTGACCAGGTTTAGCTGCTCGCGTTTGGTTTTGCACTGTTCTTTAGGGCCATCTATACACAGCCTCTCTTGTGTCTTGCTAATTTCAGCCCTGGCATACCCTCTGTTACTCAATTTTTTGCCCATCTCCTCCAACTGAGTGGTCCGTAATGATAGCTCACTATTATTTCTCAAGACTCTGGTGAGCTGGGAAGTGATGACACCTTGTTTTTGGTGTGCAGGGTGGAAGCTTCTGGCATCTAATAAGGAGTTGCGGTCCGTGGGTTTAGTGTACAAGGATGTACCGAACCGCAATTTGCCTGATTCATCCACCTTGAACACATTCAAATCAAGAAAATGTACACAATTTAAATCAAATTCGAGCTTAAAACGTATAGGAGACTCCATGAGGTTCAAATGTGACACCCACTCACGCAAAGACGATTCACTACCCCTCCAGATGAGAAATACGTCATCAATATAGCGTGTATAATACTTCACCATGGGGTTCTCAAAAGGCTTCATGAGTTCACGTTCATACCATGCCATGAAGATATTGGCGTAAGTGGGTGCCACATTCGAACCCATGGCAGTCCCTGAAATCTGTAAATAATAACTTTCCTCAAACTTAAAATAATTTTTGTTCAAACAAAATGATAACAATGTGCAGAGGAATTCAATGGATGGTCCAAGGTAATTGGCATTGCCTGTCACCATGGACCTGACAGCCTCCACCCCACCCGCGTGGGGAATCACCGTGTAGAGGCTGTCAACATCCATGGTGACCAAAATGTCATCCTGTTGAAGATCAAAGTAATCTCTCAGGATTTTCAAAAGACTCGGTGAGCCAGGGCTGAAATTAGCAAGACACAAGAGAGGCTGTGTATAGATGGCCCTAAAGAACAGTGCAAAACCAAACGCGAGCAGCTAAACCTGGTCACCACCTATACACCTGGTAATGAAAAGTTGACAGGAGCAGTGCGTAAACACTGGCCGGTCGTGGAGACTGATCCAACGCTACCTTTTCGGAATATGCCACCTCCGCGATTGGTCTATCGCAGAGCCAGAAATCTCAGGGACCATTTAGTTAAATCGGATCCTATTAAACACTACCACAAGGAATCGTGGCTTAAAACCTCCAAAATGGGATGTTTTCCCTGTGGCAATTGCACCACATGCAATAGCATGATCCGGGGTAATTCGTTCCAGCACCCACATTCAAACAAGAGGTACAAGATAAACCATCGTCTGAGTTGCATGAGTAACTTTGTAATATACATGCTGATTTGCCCTTGTTCCAGCGTATATGTGGGTAAGACGATCACCCCCTTCCGTGACAGGATGGCAAACCATCGGTGCGCAATTCGTGCTGCATTGAAGTCTGGCGAATCAGATCAGCCAGTGGCACGCCACTGCGTGGCTTTGAAACACTCCGTGTCAAGTATAAGGTCCATGTTAATTGATCATATCCCCCCCATTCCAAGAGGGGGTGATAGGGCCAACAGACTGCTCCAGCTTGAAAGCAGGTGGATCCACAGGTTGGACACATTGGTCCCTAAAGGCCTCAACACCTCACTGGACTTTAGCCCATTCTATTAACATCACACTGAAGAGGCATTGCCCCGGACTTATCTAAAAGGATAGCTCACTATTCACTAAAAAGTTTCTATCCGTACCCCAGGGTGGTATGAGGTTACAATGTATATGTAATTGGACATACATGTATCTGATTATGATTATGTTTTTTGTTACATCCATTAATGGCGTGCACCAGGGGTTACAAATCCAATAGTGATACATTTAATACTGTTGGTTTTCGCTAGTCCTCATCGGCAATATGTACTATGTATAGTAATGGCAAGATGCCTTGTCTCTTCTTGTGCTGATGTTCTTTACTGTCTATTCTGGCATTTTGTGCCCATTCTCTAAGGATGGCCCTTAGATTGGTCTTTTTCTGAGTTTGACAGTTTTTTGTATCTAGAAATCACACACTAGATCTAATCATTTAACAGATTACGCACTAATATGCCAAGTAATAATATGTTTCTAAACATTATTAATGTTTTGTTTATAAACCGCTATGCCCAAATTCTTAACACGCTTTACATATTGTGGATTGCTTTGGTTGCTGTTAGCAACAATTATACACAGTAATCTCTGATAGTAGTCTATACTCGTGACTAAGTCACTCCCCACTCTGACGCGTGTGGCTTCCCGACGTCGCTATGGCAACGCCGTGCCATGCGTCATCACGCTAGGCACGTAGCGTGCGTACGTGACGTCATTGCCATTGATGGGAAGACGTGAGTGGAGGCATGGCGGCAATAGTTTGCTTACATCTTTAAAAGGGGTATGTTTTTAACTGTGTGTCATATTGATTTTAAGTGTGCTGCATATTCGTTTGGCTACATGTTGACATTTGACAAAGGCACATATTGGTGCCGAAACGTTATGTCTTTTTAATGATTTCTAAATAAATTGTTACATTTTAACAAGACCAGTGAGTGCCTGCATTCTGTGGACGTTGTGGATTATTTTCAGCAGAGCACCGTGGCATTCAACAAATGGTGAGATTGTGCTTTCCCTCCATGGAACTGTGCATTGGCTTTTGGCATTAGGGATTAAGCACTCCCATTATCTATACACTGTATCTAGTGGACTTTGCTTTGGTATCACACGCTTACTATCCTGTTGATGCTCTTGGAGTTATCATTTTGTTTTTACATTTACCCCTATACTGATGATGGCTGAGGCTGCTGGCATACCTGAATATTCTCAGCTGGAGGATGATTTCAATACGGATCCTCTAGCATTCACAGATGAAGACGCGGATAGGATTCTCATCCCTGAGGACTTGAGTGAGCTGGGTGGTGAGACACCAATTAATGTTTATCATAGAATGCTTAATTTGCGTAGAAAAGAAATAGATTACCATTTACACGCTGTTTTTCTTTCTAGTTACTTTAGGAAAAAATTCATTCCCAGGGGCTTTCGTGTTAAAAATATACCGACCCTGGGTAGACAGAATGTGGAGTTCTGTAAAAGGTGGTGTTCAATATTAAATAAATGCTCTTATGACTTGATCCTTTTAGTGATCGAGGAGGTCACCAGATTGGAGGCAAAAATCAAGGCAGAATTGGACACCATCAAAGAGCAGAGCATCCACATTCTGACTAATGATACTAGCCAGGAGTGGGTCACCAAGCTCGATGGCCTTGTAAATAAGTATCGCACTGACTTGATTAATTTCAAAAATAAGAAACTCAATAACGTTGAGAATGATTATAGAGAAAGGAGGGTATATAGATGGCTATATGGTAAAGAGGATGGTACATACAGACGACGTAGAAATCTTAGATCTAGAAACACATTAAGCATTGTAGACAGCAGTGGGGGTGATTCTTCTGGCACTGAGGCCAGTGCCAGTAATGATCACACCCCTGCACAAGTCAATCAATCTGAACATTTTTTAGGGGTGAGTACTCGCTCAACTGCGAAACCCCCACCAATGCCCCAAGACAAAAGAGGGCAAAAAAATGCAAAACCAGGCGGGGGGGGCACAAACCAAAATCTAAAACAGATTCGCAAGAAATAGATGTTATATTCAATCTTAGTAGTAGACCACTCAGTAGTGCTGAACGGTCTCTGCTTAATCATGGATTGTCATTTATACCTACCCCAAAACCAGATAAATTTGAACAATTAGTTGATATCCACAGATTCCAACGCCAACTCAAGTTAAAGGATCACTTTAGAGAACAGACCCCACTGAGTGAAGGCTTTAAGAAAAAATCTACGTTTGAGCCTCCTAACACACACACATCAATTAGGAGCTATACGAGGGTACTAACCAGCAATTTGACAGAAAACACTCCCACACGTCTTTATTCTAATCTAACGTTAGCTGAACAAAAAGCTCTCACTGAACTAGGTAATGACACCTCAATTATCATCCGCCCTGCGGATAAGGGGGGTTCTATAGTTATCCTTGACTACACTGACTACCGACAGGAGGCCTTTAGACAACTGGCAGATGTGAATACTTATGTCAAATTAAAAAGCAACCCTACATCTATCTATAAGTCTGTCATTGATTCCTTCCTTCAAAATGGCCTCATGGCTGGCCATTTGAGTGAAAAGGAATATGCATTTCTCACTACTGACTATCCGGTTGTGCCCACACTATACCTTCTCCCAAAGGTCCATAAGACCTTGGTGAACCCACCGGGCAGGCCTATTGTATCTGCCCGGGGGTCTATACTTACCAACATAGCCATCTATATTGACTCACATCTTCAGAGTGTGGTTAAGAACACAGATGCTTATTTGCAGGACTCACCGAGTCTTTTGAAAATCCTGAGAGATTACTTTGATCTTCAACAGGATGACATTTTGGTCACCATGGATGTTGACAGCCTCTACACGGTGATTCCCCACGCGGGTGGGGTGGAGGCTGTCAGGTCCATGGTGACAGGCAATGCCAATTACCTTGGACCATCCATTGAATTCCTCTGCACATTGTTATCATTTTGTTTGAACAAAAATTATTTTAAGTTTGAGGAAAGTTATTATTTACAGATTTCAGGGACTGCCATGGGTTCGAATGTGGCACCCACTTACGCCAATATCTTCATGGCATGGTATGAACGTGAACTCATGAAGCCTTTTGAGAACCCCATGGTGAAGTATTATACACGCTATATTGATGACGTATTTCTCATCTGGAGGGGTAGTGAATCGTCTTTGCGTGAGTGGGTGTCACATTTGAACCTCATGGAGTCTCCTATACGTTTTAAGCTCGAATTTGATTTAAATTGTGTACATTTTCTTGATTTGAATGTGTTCAAGGTGGATGAATCAGGCAAATTGCGGTTCGGTACATCCTTGTACACTAAACCCACGGACCGCAACTCCTTATTAGATGCCAGAAGCTTCCACCCTGCACACCAAAAACAAGGTGTCATCACTTCCCAGCTCACCAGAGTCTTGAGAAATAATAGTGAGCTATCATTACGGACCACTCAGTTGGAGGAGATGGGCAAAAAATTGAGTAACAGAGGGTATGCCAGGGCTGAAATTAGCAAGACACAAGAGAGGCTGTGTATAGATGGCCCTAAAGAACAGTGCAAAACCAAACGCGAGCAGCTAAACCTGGTCACCACCTATACACCTGGTAATGAAAAGTTGACAGGAGCAGTGCGTAAACACTGGCCGGTCGTGGAGACTGATCCAACGCTACCTTTTCGGAATATGCCACCTCCGCGATTGGTCTATCGCAGAGCCAGAAATCTCAGGGACCATTTAGTTAAATCGGATCCTATTAAACACTACCACAAGGAATCGTGGCTTAAAACCTCCAAAATGGGATGTTTTCCCTGTGGCAATTGCACCACATGCAATAGCATGATCCGGGGTAATTCGTTCCAGCACCCACATTCAAACAAGAGGTACAAGATAAACCATCGTCTGAGTTGCATGAGTAACTTTGTAATATACATGCTGATTTGCCCTTGTTCCAGCGTATATGTGGGTAAGACGATCACCCTCTTCCGTGACAGGATGGCAAACCATCGGTGCGCAATTCGTGCTGCATTGAAGTCTGGCGAATCAGATCAGCCAGTGGCACGCCACTGCGTGGCTTTGAAACACTCCGTGTCAAGTATAAGGTCCATGTTAATTGATCATATCCCCCCCATTCCAAGAGGGGGTGATAGGGCCAACAGACTGCTCCAGCTTGAAAGCAGGTGGATCCACAGGTTGGACACATTGGTCCCTAAAGGCCTCAACACCTCACTGGACTTTAGCCCATTCTATTAACATCACACTGAAGAGGCATTGCCCCGGACTTATCTAAAAGGATAGCTCACTATTCACTAAAAAGTTTCTATCCGTACCCCAGGGTGGTATGAGGTTACAATGTATATGTAATTGGACATACATGTATCTGATTATGATTATGTTTTTTGTTACATCCATTAATGGCGTGCACCAGGGGTTACAAATCCAATAGTGATACATTTAATACTGTTGGTTTTCGCTAGTCCTCATCGGCAATATGTACTATGTATAGTAATGGCAAGATGCCTTGTCTCTTCTTGTGCTGATGTTCTTTACTGTCTATTCTGGCATTTTGTGCCCATTCTCTAAGGATGGCCCTTAGATTGGTCTTTTTCTGAGTTTGACAGTTTTTTGTATCTAGAAATCACACACTAGATCTAATCATTTAACAGATTACGCACTAATATGCCAAGTAATAATATGTTTCTAAACATTATTAATGTTTTGTTTATAAACCGCTATGCCCAAATTCTTAACACGCTTTACATATTGTGGATTGCTTTGGTTGCTGTTAGCAACAATTATACACAGTAATCTCTGATAGTAGTCTATACTCGTGACTAAGTCACTCCCCACTCTGACGCGTGTGGCTTCCCGACGTCGCTATGGCAACGCCGTGCCATGCGTCATCACGCTAGGCACGTAGCGTGCGTACGTGACGTCATTGCCATTGATGGGAAGATGTGAGTGGAGGCATGGCGGCAATAGTTTGCTTACATCTTTAAAAGGGGTATGTTTTTAACTGTGTGTCATATTGATTTTAAGTGTGCTGCATATTCGTTTGGCTACATGTTGACATTTGACAAAGGCACATATTGGTGCCGAAACGTTATGTCTTTTTAATGATTTCTAAATAAATTGTTACATTTTAACAAGACCAGTGAGTGCCTGCATTCTGTGGACGTTATATATATATATATATATATATATATATATATATATATGAGAATATAGAAACAATACGATTTCGCTTGCTGAATTTGATTTGACTGAAGATCAATGCAGATATATGTAATAACCATATGCCAGTCAATAAAACCTCAGTCTCCAATTAAAACATGTATTGTTTCTTCAATTAATGTATCCTACTAAAATGTTTATATATAAAATATAATCAACAAAAAGTGATCAATGAAATGATGCAGCGCCACTTATAAACATAATTAACAATCCATTATTAAAACTACTGTATTTGTATATAACTTTTCTTAAAATATTGATTTTAAATCAAAGATGAATACTAGACCTAATTTAGTTATTTCATCAAATCATGAACTTTATATGAACTCAATACTCAAACTACTTGAATATTTTAAACTCCTGATGGAATGTATTATTAATTTAATATATATTTTTTTAACAATTCATAAGGTATTAGAGTTTTAAAACTCTCCTATAAATATGTATATTGATAACTAAATAGAAATTGAATGGGAAAACATATAAACTAATATTTACCAATATAAACACTTTTATTTTGCATTTCATTTAAATATTTTTACATTCTTGAATCCATTTATCTTTTATTAAAAGAATGTTTCAAGTAAATTTATGAATAAACTGCTAATTTTAAGATAACAAAAAATAAATAATTTTAAATAAAAATCTAGTCTTCTATTATAATAAAACAGATTTTAATTTTGTGTTGAAATGTACTGGCAATTTATTTTAAAAGATTTTGATTAACAGTTTAATAATAATATTTGTAGGTTTATAAATACCATAATTTTATTTATTTATATGAGTGTGTAATATCCAGCATTAGATGTTTATTAATATTTTGGAGATAAATATCTAATTTTTAAGATTAATCTATAAATATGAACATATATTTCTCATGATAAAATTACATTTGATGTCAATTTTCTTCATTCGAAAATAGTATATAAATTCAGAAGCATTAAAAGGGACATGAAACCCATATTTTTTCTTTCATGATTTAGAAAGAGCATGCAATTTTAATTAACTATCTAATTTACTTCTATTATATAATTTGCTTCATTCTCTTGATATTCTTTGCTGAAAAGCATATCTAGATAGGATTAGTAACTGCTGATCAGTGGCTGCACATAGATGCCTCCTGTGATTGGCTCACTAATGTGCATTTATATTTCTTCAACAAAGGATATCTAAAGAATGAAGCAAATTAGATAATCAAATTAAATTTGAATGTTGTTTAAAATTGTATTCTCTATCAGAATCATGAAATACATTTTTTGGGTTTTATGTCCCTTTAAGAACTCGTGCTAGTTTGCATAAACATATATTATTAGTTTGGTATCACTACTCTTAGTTAAACTGACATATGATTTTTATAATTTCTTGTTGATTATCTAGCCCAGAGCTTTCTAAACTTTTCATGTTGGTTGATACACTTTTTAGACCTATATCATTTTGCGACACAATAATTCAGTTGTACTGGCAAACAGGAGGTTAAACTAACTTGTTTTAAGAGATACAGACACATACATAAATGATATAATAACAAAATGTATTTACAAGTAACAGTATGTATGTGCAAGAATTAAAAAAAAGTTTGATAACACCAATAGCTACTTATTATTTTAATGGGATGTATGAGGTTGATAGGATAAACATAGTTTCTGAATATTTTGTGGAATATTAGATAAAGACACTCGCATTTCATCATCAAGCATTTTTAAGCTTCCACTTCCTATCGATATATCAAGAGCAGGAGCAGCAATGCACTACTAGGAGCTAGCTGCAAAAAAACCCACTTTGACTTCTGGCTTCAGCTCAGTATTTAAGCTGCTGCCCTCAGCTCTGTGAGTCCTACTGACTACTGCCTGTGATGCAAACACACTGCTATACCACTCACTGACTACACATGCAGTCACAAGCCGATTGAGGAGACTACACGTGCAGTCAGGAGCCAATGTGCCGCCAATGGGAATAGTTTCACTTCCCACTGAGCTGCGTCAATAGGTTAAGATGATCTGTGACCCACTAGGTATCAATCACGTGTCAACCATGTGATATGCGTAGCAGGCAGGCGGAAAATCGGAAACCAAAAAACAATTTAAAAAAAAATTAAATTCAAAAAAATTTGTGCTGACGCAGGGACACACCTACACACTGCCGCCGACACACAGTTTGGAAAGCACTAATCTAGCTCATGGAGTAACTAGAAGTTTGTGCCAGATTTATGTGTTAAAATATCAGAAACCGGTAATTATGTGGCAAAAGTCAGCAGGTTTCTCCAAAAAAAAAAGTCCTGCTTTGTCTAGATTAAAGAAAGCTTGTACAGAGCTCTTTGGTTTTTATAGAAAAGCAGAGAAAGAAACAAACCAAAGATAAAATTTGGATGTAGGAACTGAATTTATTTATCATGCTATGGGACTGGGGGTCAGTTAAAGGGGCAGTTTAGTCAAAATTAAACTTTCATGATTCAGATAGGGCATGTAATTTTAAACAACTTTCCAATTTACTTCTGTTATCTAATTTGCTCAGTTCTTTAGATATCCTTTGTTGAAGAAATAGCAATGCACATGTGTGAGCCAATCACACAAGGCCTCTATGTGCAGCAACCAATCAGCAGCTACTGATCAGATCTAGATATGCTTTTCAGCAAGTGATATCAAGAGAATGAAGCAAATTAGATAATAGAAGTAAATTAGAACGTTGTTTAAAATGACATGCTCTTTCTAAATCACAAAAGAAAAAATTTGGGTTTCATGTCCCTTTAACTTGATCAAGCTGAAAGAAAAGCAAAAACATTTTTTCCATTTTCAAAATCTAGATAGTAATATTATGTACATTAGCAAGAGACCAACAGAGCTAGCCCAAACAATTTTATGTTAGTGTACATGAAGTCAGCCACAGACATCAACTTTGCAGGACTCTGGAGCTCAAAGTCAGGAATTTCTGAGTGCTGGATCAGTCAAGCACATCACCCTTCAAGCAATGTCAACAGTCACTCTTTTAGCAGAGAGTGACTTGATAACAGGTAGAACAGATAAACCATAGGATATAGTTCTGAAGAGAAGGGACGTTGAGCAGTTTCAATGAAAACAATTGGAGAGATAGAAATTTAAATATAATACAATGAGACAGACGTGCAATCTATAATATACTAGAGGATGAAGAGATAAAAAAACAGAAATAAGGGGACACAGATTACTAGGAACTCAATGGGCAAGCTATGAAAAGAGAAAAGAAATAGCTTTTAAACATTGAGCTTTCTTTGAATTACTTTTAATGTTAAGTTTTATTTGAATAGTTGTCTTTATTTGCTTGATAATGTTAAAGCCATTTGGTTAATATATATGTTCCTGGCTTTAAATTCCATTTCCACATTTAGAATGCTTTGTTAAACAGCAGATACTTATATTTAGCTTACTATGATGGGGCGGTCACATGATTCAGGAAGCAAATATATTTCTTCAGCTTTTGTCTTTCAGGAAGAAAATAGATTGAGACAGACAGCTTCAGTTCTTTTCTTTCAACTGCCCCTTATTAACACAAATTGCAGCTTATTTTTCAGGGCAGAAATGAACATTTAATTATTAAATTGGAGTTGGGAAAATAGACGAGAATGAAATCCTGATGGAGATGTAAAAACAGGGCCAAAGGAATCTAAAACAACAAAGAATATTCCAGGCAGCACAGATTTACATGAAATTAAAGAAAACTTAAAAACCATATAGAATATAAAAACCCAAAGTCAACAACCACATGATGATACTGGCTGACTATTTATGGCTTTCAGGCGCCTCCCTCTAATTATGGGTACTGCCATTTTGAAACCTAGGTTACACTACAGGTATCCGAAGGAGAATGTCTGCACATAGACAAACACATCAGCATTGGAATGCAGTGACATAAAGTGTAATGTCTAGATGACTTTATATAGAGAATGCCTATGAATTCAATGGTAGTTGTGTCAGAAGGAGAAGTAACCTGCTAGTGTGGAGGTACATATATTCCTTAATGACTAGGGATGGGCGAATGTTTCGCAACATTAAAAAAACGGAACAAATTTTAACACATTCGTTTGTTCTAATCGAATTTCGAATGTTTACATAACATTCTAACATTCGATTTTCGAATGTTCGATTTCGAATTTTACGATTACATTTGAAAATATTCTTTTCAAAAAATTCGAATTTAGATTGTAATAGTATTTCTAATGCTTTTTCTTTAAATGTAATATTCGAATTATGCAATATGTGTATTCGAATTCGAATTTAGATTGTAATAGTATTTCTAATACTTTTTCTTTAAATGTAATATTCGAATTATGCAATATTCGAATTCGAAAAATTCGAATTTATATTCGAATTCGAAAAATTCGAATTTATATGTTTGTAATAGTATTTCTAATGCTTTCTTTAAATGTAATATTCGAATTATGCAATATTCTATATGGAAACATTCAAAATGATATATTTGTATCTATTATGTATCAATTTACTAGATTCCCGCCCTACCACATGAACTATTGAACATCTGAATAGTATTTGTTAAATAGAATGTTAAATTCGAAATTTCGAATGTGGACATTCGATATAATTATAAAAATTCGAATTCGAAAGTGACATTCGAAAACTGTAAATAACATTCGATTTTCGAATTTTTAAGAATATTCGTTCTGATCGACATTCGGATTTAGAATTCGAATTTCGGTAATAACATTCGTTCTACATTCGAAATTCGAAAATTTACACATTCGCCCATCCCAATGACCTAATAGAGCCTAAACGTTGTATAATAATACATACCAGAAATATATATTATTAGCTTTAGTAGGCAAGTAATCATACACTGATTGCAATAGGTTAATATGTGCTGTTTGCAACAATTATGCATAAAAATAAAAGTAAAGAGTGAAAAGTGTTCTAGTCATTTTAGGCAGTCAAGAGTATGCTACAGATAAGCTATTAAGTGTTAAACCAACAGAGCTGATTTATAGATATTTTTACTCACGACTCAGATGATATTTAGCGATCTTGGTAAGCTGAGAACACAAGTCTGTGCGATATGTTGGGGTGCGGTTACGCGTTTTGTAGGAAGAGCGTTTAACTTGATCAGTCCAGTAACGTGCAAGGCTCAGAGGTAGCTTCTGAACAGAGCATGATGATAACAGTGGGGTACACTGCAGACGGCTTCTGCTGACTTCAGCAGAAAATGGAATCCCTCAAAGGTAATGGACTGGGTGCAACTTATAACAATAGGCAAGGAAACAAATGTGGTTTGAAAAACAAGCCAAATAATAAGCCACTGTTAGTACTGAGTCTCTTAGTAAAAAATTGTCAATGTAGCAAAGGTGTCCAAAGTTAGTGAGCTGACTTGAAGCAGCAATGTGTAGTAACACAGAGGCTTCTAAAATAAACCAGCAACGATGGTCAGCTGGTAAGCAATTATATAGGGAGTTTGATTAAAATGGTCATTATTGATCCTTAAGGTGGTATAAAAGGGATAAGGTGATTCACTGGAAAAGGTGGACAGAGACTGGCAGCTAGATTTCAACATGGCAGCACCCATGACTACCAGTGTTTGGGGAATAACCACAACTTTGTGAATAAAATGTATTTAGGGCTACATTAAAATTGTAGCACTAATTTAGTGCGTGCATGCGGAAATGTGTAAATTTGCCAATTGTGTGCGCGCAATAAATAAACAGCCATTATAAGTGGTTGGTTATTGTGATAGCAATTACCGCTCAGAAAATTAACCAATGAGCAGATGTCTGGTTAATTTTCTAAAAGTGCCCCAAAATATTGGCTCCAACATAAAGAGTCTTATTTTATTCTGGGGGGGGAAAAAGTGGCGGGTGTTAGAAAAAAATAGCACTGAAAAGTGCCTTTACATTGTGGTCTATGGGAACTGTGTGCTCCTTGTAAATATTTATGTATATGCTTCTAGGCAGTGAACAAGTGCGCAACTGCACGAAACGTGTATGCTGTGGAGCCTCTGTTTACCTGCTGGCAGTTCACCTGTTACGCTTAGGACATGACTGTATGCTTTTAACAATGTTCTAATAAATTGACTTTTAATCTTATTGATTTTCCGGGTTGTGATCTTCAAATGCGGGGTCTATATTGTATTCTGGCGGTATTGACGAGTACACCGCCCCCAGCATTTGAAGTTTTATACCGAAACCCTGCTTTCCTATTGTGCCATTACTGAACAGCCCAAGGGTCAGAATTAGTGTGTCTCTGGCTACCTCTGTATGTATGTATGCATATATATATATATTCATGTTGGGTTTGCACACATGAATAATTAGTGTTCTCCTGTCGGGTATTCGCAACATAAGCCTTACATGAGTACACTAATTCTTCATGTGCGCTAACCGGACATGAGTTATCTTAAGGCACATAATGTATTTTTTTAAATATAAAATATTAATAATTAATGTAAAATATTATTATAGATGTATTAAAAATGTATTTAAAAATCCATAGAATATATTTATATATAAATAATACATCTGATAGTATTAATGTAAAATAGATATCTATACCTATATAGCTATAGGAATAGATATATAGTACTGTATAGGTATATACAGATATACCGTATATAGAAATATTTATAACATTTTCCTGTATGTGAAAAACATTGTAATGTGAAATATTTACAGTAAAAGACATTATTAAATATTATTATAGAATTATTATTTGGAATATATATGTATATATATATATATGTATGTATGTATATGTGTATTATAGTCCTTTGCAGTCCAATACCTGGTCATACACCTTTAAACCCTTATAATTTTTATTAATATTTATATAACTATTTTTTATCAGATAGTATTTATATGAGTGTAACAGTTTATTTTAATGTATTTATGTTGTGATACCAAAGATTCTGTTTCTTAGACAAACGTGGGAGCTCTGTAAAGCAGTCACTCTGAACTAAAATATATTGTTCCGGTTTACTTAGCATTGTGTGAGATCTGTCTGAGTGTGTGTTCTCTAGGTATCTACCCTTGTATAAAAAGTTGGTGGTTCCACCAACCAGAAAGCAAGCCTTCCTTGTGTTCTTGTGTATGCTCGTAACTGGAATCAAGGTGACAGAGCAATTTAAGCAGGACACACGCAGCAGCGCCATTCAAAGTGTCCTTTGGCACAATCTCAATCGCGTTGAAAACTAGTGTATGGAACGTATGTGAAGGGTACGTCATAAGGGAGGGGCTGCTGGGGGCGAACAATAGGAGATTTAGGTGTGCCAGGTGGGGGTTGTAGCAAAGATAAGAGGAAAAGACTGCTGGAGCCAAAAGAACAGGCATTGGTCAAGAGAATGGATAGGGAAGGGGCAGAGAAAGAGGGGATATAAGGAAGGGGACTGCAAGGAGTAGTCACTAACCTTTTTTCTTTGTTTGGGAAAGAACTTTGGATGTTGAAAAATTGCTGCTGGTAACGTATAAATTGGTACTACTGCTTAAGCTTTCTTTATAGCAATAGCATAGCTGAAGCTGTGATTTAAATGTGTATTGTTATGTCTATAAATTAATATTAAATATATTAGTGTATCCTATATAATAATTATACTAGCATTAGTGAATTTATCACTGTGGAAAAAGTTTTTTTTTTTTGTATTTTATAGTCATAAGTTAATTTTTAGTTACTGGTAAATGTTTTGAAATTGTATTGTGGCTATATCAGACTTCTTAGGCTGTATTGGTTTATATATTTATATTGGTTTATATATTTCTGTTTGTAGGTATACATTGCTCTGATTATTTAAGTCATGTAAGACTATTTTGGTCAGATAGCTATATTATAAAGCCAGGAATTCTATTCGGTTTGGACGTTTGCTAGCTAAACGTTGTTAAATAAGCCATATGCCGAATTGGTTATTGCTACTGGCGAATTATAATTGTTATATCTAGTAACATTAAATTGTGATATTTGATAGTTTTTTAGTTGTATTTAAAGTTCTGGGGACGCTGGGCCCGGGTTTTTTCTTTCGTGATTCGGATGGGGCATGAGATTTTGGCCGGCTTCTCTGGTTCGCTCCTATAGTCGGGTTTTCTTTGTTCTCTTGGTATCTTTATGTGAAATGCAAGAATGTAAGTTTAGATGCCGGCCCATTTTTGGTGAACAACCTGGGTTGTCCTTGCTGATTGGTGGATAAATTCTTCCACCAATAAAAAAATGCTGTCCAAAGTTCTGAACTATGAAAAAAGCTTAGATGCCTCCTTTTTGGATAGGGAGAGCAGGAGGGCGTGGAGTATTTGATGGGGGGAGTAGATTAGGGGGTTGTTAGGGGTTGCATGCTCTGTCTAAGTCACGGGGGAGGGGGTTTATGTTCAGTGTCCCTTTAATTCCTAATAATATGGTACCATATCCAGGATACAGACGATTTAATTGAATATTAATTAATCTAAATATTTCTATACCTTGCTTTATATTATAATTTTAATATGGTAAAAATCAATTAATATGTATCTGGTCATAATCAATATTCTATTTAGTGCATAAATATAATCACTGTGTTTATTAAAAAATAATAATAATAATAACGTGTTCAGAAATTAGGAAATATTTTATTTGGGATTAAATATTAATATTTGATAATAATTGTATTGTCATTAATTGTTAGATATCTCAATAGTATTATTTTGGAGTGCGCTACTGAGACTATATAACAATTTTCTGGGGTGCACTGCTAATATTCTACTATATGAATTGGAGGTATTGCTGACAAAAAATGTATTACTGTATTGTAATTAATTATTGATATTTATAATCCATAAATAATCTCATTAGGAGGGCACTCCTAAATTGTACTAATATTTATTGAATACACCTCCAAGATATTCTAATGAACAAAATATCTAATGGAGGGGAGAGAACACCAAACTTTTGTGTTGGTATTTATTATTATTAATTAAAGAAAATCAGTCAGGAGAAGGGAAGGTTATAAATTAATGGGATTATAGGGAAGGGAAAACTAAAGTTTAAATTCCTTAGTACAGTGTACTGACAGAATACTAAGGGAACAGCTTAAGGAGGTTACTTTGTTAGCAAAGGGAAGTAAGGGGTGGTTTGTTGTTTTAAGCTAAGGCATTGTTTAGAAGCTATGTAAGCTAGATAAGCCAGGTTTACAGTTTCAGATGGTCATGCTTCTCCTGGATTGATTAATTAATATGCGTGATGTCACTAGGAGGTGGGGCTGCATAGGGGATATAAGCTGATAAACACCATGCTATGGCAGAAAAATAATTTTGTCTTTACGATGAGGTGTGATAGAGGGAATTCCTGTAAATATAGGCATGTGTGGAGATATTGTAATGGAAGTCACTCTGGTGTGGATTGTAAAAGGGGCAATGTGAATAGGCCCAGGTATTCCTTTCAAGGGCAGGGTAATACCAGCAGTGGAGTTGGATTGGGGGTTGGCCAAAACACCGCTGAAGATAGATAGGTTGTTACAGGAACTACAGGCATATGAGAACATAGAGGATAGAAAATTTCTAGAGCATAGTTTGTCTGAGGGTTTTGTGGTACCAGTTTGCTGCAAGAGAAATTGGACAAGGAGGTAAAATTAGGGAGGATGGCAGGCACATTTAAAGAAAAAACGATTGAGGATTTAGTATTGTATCCCGTAGACGTAGTCCCAAAGAAGGAGTAGGGCACGTACAGGATGATCCAACACCTATCTTACCCTAGGGGAGGGGCAGTAAATGATGCAATAGCTAAAAATGATTCATTTGTTGAATACCAGTCTTTTGACAGGGCAGTGCATATGGTGTGGGCTTTGGGTAAGGGATCTTTGTTATAAAAAATTGACATAGATTCAGCATTTAATTCGTTGCCCCTTAACCCAGAGAGTTTTAAATTAAGGGGTTGCAAGTTTTAATGGCAACTATTATGTTGAAAAAAGTTTACCCATAGGGTGTTCAATTTTGTTTAGTTCTTTTTTGCATTGGTTAAGCATTAAGAAGTCTGGTATGGACAATGTTGTTCACTATTTAGATGATTTTTTTGTGAATGGGCTTAGCGGGAGCTAACCATTGCAAAAGGTTAAAGGTGAATTAGTTGGGAATGTTGGAAAATTTTGGGAGTACCGGTAGCTATGGAGAAGATAGAGGGGCCTTGTACCAAACTAGTCTTGCTAGGTATAGTCATAGATTCCGTGAAGGGCCAATGCCAGTTACCAGAGGAGAAGGGGAAAAAGGCCAGGGATCTGATAAGGGAAATTGTAGGGAGTAGAAAAATATCGCTCAGGGAAATGGAGAAAGTCCTAGGAATTTTGAACTTTGCGTGAAAGGTTATACCAGTGGGCAGAGTATTTAAGAGAAGATTGGAGTTGAGTACCTGTGGAATAAAGAAGCCAGAACATAAAATCAGAATAACCAAATAATTAAAGGAAGATCTCAAAGTGTGGGATTCATTCTTGATCCAGTTTTATGGGGTGTGGATTTGGGAGAAGGAAATTCTAGCGGAGGAACTTGAGTTTTTTATGGAAAGGGGGAAAGTGGTGTGGAGGAGGGTGACCAGAAAGATGGAAGGAAATGGATAGGGGAGGGTTAAGAACTTGGAACTGCTGGAGCTATTCCCCATAGTGGTAGCAATAGAATTATGGGGCGAGGAGTTAGCAAATAGAAAATTAATCTGTCGGTCGGACAACAGGGGAGTGGTAGAGGTCATCAACCTTCTATCAGCATCATCGCTACCAGTAATTAGGTACCTAAGGTATTTGGTGCTAAAATGTTTAAAGCATAACATCTGTATAAGGGCCAAACATATTCTGGGTTTCAGAAATGTAGTGGCGGACACGCTATCCCGTTTTAAATGGGAGAAGTTTAGGGTTTAGCCCCCAATGCCAGACAGGAAGGTGAATGTTGCCCTGTACTTCTTTGGCAGATTGGCAACGGATAGATGGAATCAAGGAACTCGTCGAAGGCCCTGGCACCAAGTAAATGGGCGGTTTACAGAAAATATTGGGGACTATGGTGCAAGCATAGGAAGGGGACACGAGAAGGGGAGGAAGGAAGATTCCTAGAAAGGTTGATGGAGCTAAGGAGAGAAGGGGTTAAAATAGAGCGGTTAGGATCAGTGCTAGCGGGGATAGCATATTGCACGCAGCTATATGGTGGAATAGATTGGACTAAGAAGTTCATAGTGAAAAAGATTGTGAGGGCATGGGGGAGAGATGAGGAGAAGGTAACAGATAAGAGGGAACCAATAACAGAAGATAGATTGAAAAGAATGGTAGGGGTATTGTCAGTGGTTTGCGCAAGCACAGACGAGGCGATAATCTTCAGGGCAGCATTCATAGGGGCTTTCCACAGAGCAATGAGGATAGGGGAGCTGCTGCCAAAAAACAGGAAGGTAGGAAAAGGGGGAGTAGAAACAGGGGACGTGAGATGCGGGGAGGAAGCAGTGCTGGTATTTGTAAGACGGTCCACGACAGATACAGAAGGAAAATGGGCATGGTTGAATATGGTAGGGACAGGAGGGGCACTGTGCCCGGTGGCCTGTGTGAAAAGTTTTCTAGCAACTCAAAGGGGCAAAGGGCGAACATTCCTGCGGCATGCGGGTGGGTCAGAGGTAACAATCTTTCAATTCAAGAGCGTACTGCAGAGGGTGGTGAGGAAGCCAGGGCGGGGGAGTGCATACTTTGCGCCACTCTCCTTTAGAATAGGTGCGGCAACCGCTGCAGCAAGCAGAGGCTGTTCAGAGGAACAGATCAAAAAACTGGGGAGATGGAAATCGGCAGCCTATAAGTCATACATTAGGATACGAGAAAGTAAGGCAGGAGGGATATAGATAAGATGGTATTATTATTGCTGTGTTGGTTTGGTGTGCGGCGAGGTTTGGAAAAGCGCAGATGAATAGTTACTAACGTGTGAAATTTGTTTTATTACAGGCAAAACATTAAGAGGCTGGATAGTGGGGCATTCCTAAGCTTATTGGGTGCAGGCTAGGGCAGCAGCGTCAGGGCAAGGGGTACACATAGGTTTTTTGCATAAGGAATCTAGCATCAGATGGATAGGCAAAAGAGGGATTAGGTGGGATGAGTTAGTGCCAACAGTACAGCAGGCAAGGTTAAGATGGGGATGTCCTGATGCCCTGATTATACACCTCAGGGAAAACAATATAGGAGCATACCCGCTCAGAGAGCTGGAAGAGAAAGTGGCAGAAGGAATGAGATGGTTAAAGGTAGCATGGCCATCAGTGTTGGTGATATGGTCCAACATAGTGTCAAGATTGTACTGGAGGAACTTGTATACGAGTAAGGCGGGATATAGATCAAGGAGGAAGGTGAATCAGGTAGCAGCGAAGGTAATGAGGGAGATAAGGGGCAGAGTGATGGAGCACCCACTGATAGTGGCAAAAAAAGAGGAGCTATTCAGGCGAGATGGTGTGCACTTGACGGATGAAGGGAATGACCGGATGCTGGCGGACATCAATTGGATGTGCCAGGAGTTGGTAATGGTAAGAAAAGGTCACAGAGGAGGAAAGGTGTTGGCTGAAAGAGAGGGGCTCTTTTGGTGGTGGTGAAGTTTGGGTCCGGCACGTGGGCGGGGCAGAATGGGGGGTGGGAAGATCCAGCGGCATACTCAGCCCTGAGGGGTGATCCGGTGGTCTATCTAGGGGGAGGGCTATGCCGTGGGTTCTCCCTTCTCCAACTGCCCTGCCAGGGGGTGGTGGTGGTGGTCCACCCCCCTAGGCGTGGTTCCCAAAATTCTGGTTTTTAATGCAGTGGCATTGTTTGGTGTTTAGAGTTTATTTATGGCTGAATTTTGCAATACAAAGCTTAAAGGTGGCAAAATTCAATAAATAATAAATCGTGACCTTTCCACATTTTGCCATAAATCCTGTGTCTGTGTGTTTATTTTAGATAAGGTTTAGATAAGTTGAAGTGGGGAATAAGGGTGAAGGGGTTATCTGTGTAATGGGCAAAGGAATGCAGCCTCCTGACCTTAATGCATTTAGGCTCTGAGTGAACAAATCCACTGTGTACCTGTCAAGGGAGGTGGAGTTTTGTGTAGCGCGCAGTCAACCCGAGTGGTGACGTCACACGCTGATACTTTCTACATCGCTGTATCTACCCAAAGACTTGGTTCAACACAGCGCTCTCGTGAAACCAGTGGCAATAGAAGTAAATACTTCTGAAACGCTTTTTATACTTCGATGTTTGTGAGAAGTTTTATGCATTTGTATTAAAGATGTTATAAATAAACACAGTAATGTAAAACGGTGGGTGCACAATATCTCTTGACACAGGCATCTAGCATCAGAGCAAGCTAGGCGTAAACTCCAAAATCCACTAGTCATTAACCACAAGTAAACAAAAATGATTGAAAATAAAATATTTGCTAATAAAATTAAGTAAATACTAAAAACATAGAGGTGTTAGTTTTAGCTACTGGAAAAAAGATGAGAAGCTGAATACCTCATCAAGGCTCAAGTGCGTTGGTATTTATTTTGCTCATTTTTAATGCTGTTTTTGTGAGTATGAGTGGTAAATATTTATAGTTACATCTCTGTTCAGGGCTGGTAAACTTTTTGCACAAGAGCCCAAGGTGGCGCTCAAAATGTGCTGAAACTCCACCTCTGGGTTATCTTTTTAATCAGCCTCTAGGAATATATTTTGATTATAATAATTAATTTTTTTACCATATATTAAAAAAACACATATATCAGAAATAAGATACCACACCCCACTATTACTCTCCTTCTTCTCCTCTCTCTTACCCTTTGTTTCTCTTTTTTTGTTTTACTTCCTTTATTCACAAAATCCATCTTTCTCTTCCTTTCTTTCTTTCTTTCTTTCTTTCTTTCTTTCTTTCTTTCTTTCTTTCTTTCTTTCTTTCTTTCTTTCTTTCTTTCTTTCTTTCTTTCTTTCTTTCTTTCTTTCTTTCTTTCTTTCTTTCTTTCTTTCTTTCTTCCTCTCCTTTTCTTTCTCTCCTACTCACCAATGACTCTTGTACTTTCATCGTCCACCAAATTGTTATAATTACAATCAACTGCAACTGTCACAGCTGGTATCAGACTCCAATCAGTTGCAATTCACACAGCTGGTGACAATATCAGATTAATCCACCTAACGTGTCTCAGTTACAAAAAAAATACATTTTACTTACTGCTTTCCCCATCATATTAAACTTTCTTCACTCTTAACCACAAACATTATTGAGCCTTACTTAGCATTTTCCCTTTTAACCCCTTAAGGACCAGCGACGTACCCTGTATGTCGCTGGCCTTTTTTTGGGACTTGATTGTTTTATAGCGCGGTCTTGCCACCAGCGTTGAGACTGCTCTATTCCACAAAGCCTGCTGGAGGGAGTGCATTAATAGTGTGTTCTTGCTAGACTTGTGCTATTATGTCCTGAAAAAACCCTTAACGACCAGTGACATACAGGGTACATTGTGGTCATTAAGGGGTTAAAATCTTGTTTCAGCTATTTCCTATATTATAAAATGTGCAGGACCTTTAAAAAGCTCTTTATATTGTAGAAAGTGTCATGCACTATATTATAAGATCATAAGCAGTGACATCAACTGTATCTCATATAAGTCTATGCCAGTGGTATTGTTATAAATATATTACAACTACTGGACACTTCGCCTATACTGATAATAGTACCCTCACCTGACCGCTTATGTCCCCCTTTGACGTCATTTTAATTTAAGCTCACTTATGTGACTCTGCAAACCAGGTGACATACAACCCGGGCCAATTGTTCTTGGATGACTGACAAGCCCAATGAGCTAATTTTCAAAAGGTAGACTGCATCATCTCTCAAGTAACCTTAAATGGACAGTCTACTCCAGATTTTTTATTGTTTAAAAAGATAGATAATCCCTTTATTACCCATTCCCCAGTTTTTCAAAGAACAACACGGTTATATTTATATACTTTCTACCTCTATGATTATCTTGTGTCTACGCCTACGCCTATGCAGACTGGCTCCTTATTTAAGTTCTTTGATCAAATTTTCTTTGTTGTCTTGCTATCTTTATTTGAAAAGCAAGAATGTAAGCTTAGAAGCCGGCCTATTTGTGGCTCAGCACCTGGGTAGTGCTTGCTGATTAGTGGCTAAATATAGCCACCAATCAACAAGCTCTATCCAGGGTGCTGAACCAAAAATGGGCTGGCTCCTTAGCTTAGATTCCTGTTTTTTCAAATAAAGATAGTAAGAAATCGAAGAAAATGTGATAATAGGAGTAAATGAGGAGTTGCTTAAAAGTGCATGCTCTATCTGAATTATACAAAAAAATATTTGGGTTTAGTATCCCTTTAAAGTTAAATTTTGACTAGACTGTCCCTTTAACAAAACAGATTTAGGAGTTTTGATACCTAAATACAGGGGACTTAACCCAAACAAGTATATTGATAAAAATCAGACTTGATAGAGGTTTTTGAGGACTGTCATTGAGAAACACTAAACATTTAATTGCATGAAAGGTTGTGTAAGCACTTCTGTTCCCAAATGTGTTCTTTCAAGAGTTATTATTTATATGTGTATTTTATTTATTTATTGTACTTATTTATGTTTTTAAACATTCTTAATGCAACATTTACTGCTGCATGTTCTCTTTTATGCAATTACTGTGAACTGTTTGAATTTTAATTAAAGTCAAAAGCAAATAAAAAGAACAGAGTGAATAGTTTTGGAACACAAAAGTAATAAATTGACATAGGTTGTTCAAGATTAAAAAGATGTTTCTGGTTATTTCTAAAAGCTTAGCTATAACAAAAGGAGGCTGATTTTCAAAGGGAAATGGTCAAAGCCAAAACTAAACTCTTATGATTCAGATATAGCATGTCATTTTCAATAAAATGCTACAATTTACTGCTACTTTCAAATTGACTTTGTTCTCTTGGTCTCCTTGAATGTAAAGCATACTGAGGAGTGTGCACATGAGTCCTGTGTACTTCTGAGCATACCTCTGTATGCTCTTATGTAAAGGAATAGTGTCGCAACAAAGGTTACCAAAATAACAAACTACATTTTATAATAGTAATAAACTCGAATAAAAAAAAAACATAATTTATGTAAGAACTTACCTGATAAATTCATTTCTTTCATATTAGCAAGAGTCCATGAGCTAGTGACGTATGGGATATACATTCCTACCAGGAGGGGCAAAGTTTCCCAAACCTCAAAATGCCTATAAATACACCCCTCACCACACCCACAATTCAGTTTAACGAATAGCCAAGAAGTGGGGTGATAAAAAAGTGCGAAAGCATATAAAATAAGGAATTGGAATAATTGTGCTTTATACAAAATCATAACCACCACAAAAAAAGGGCGGGCCTCATGGACTCTTGCTAATATGAAAGAAATGAATTTATCAGGTAAGTTCTTACATAAATTATGTTTTCTTTCATGTAATTAGCAAGAGTCCATGAGCTAGTGACGTATGGGATAATGACTACACAAGATGTGGATCTTTCCACACAAGAGTCACTAGAGAGGGAGGGATAAAATAAAGACAACCAATTCCTGCTGAAAATAATCCACACCCAAAATAAAGTTTAACGAAAAACATAAGCAGAAGATTCAAACTGAAACCGCTGCCTGAAGTACTTTTCTACCAAAAACTGCTTCAGAAGAAGAAAATACATCAAAATGGTAGAATTTAGTAAAAGTATGCAAAGAGGACCAAGTTGCTGCTTTGCAAATCTGGTCAACCGAAGCTTCATTCCTAAACGCCCAGGAAGTAGAAACTGACCTAGTAGAATGAGCTGTAATTCTCTGAGGCGGAGTTTTACCCGACTCAACATAGGCAAGATGAATTAAAGATTTCAACCAAGATGCCAAAGAAATGGCAGAAGCTTTCTGGCCTTTTCTAGAACCGGAAAAGATAACAAATAGACTAGAAGTCTTACGGAAAGATTTCGTAGCTTCAACATAATATTTCAAAGCTCTAACAACATCCAAAGAATGCAACGATTTCTCCTTAGAATTCTTAGGATTAGGACATAATGAAGGAACCACAATTTCTCTACTAATGTTGTTGGAATTCACAACTTTAGGTAAAAATTCAAAAGAAGTTCGCAACACCGCCTTATCCTGATGAAAAATCAGAAAAGGAGACTCACAAGAAAGAGCAGATAATTCAGAAACTCTTCTGGCAGAAGAGATGGCCAAAAGGAACAAAACTTTCCAAGAAAGTAATTTAATGTCCAATGAATGCATAGGTTCAAACGGAGGAGCTTGAAGAGCTCCCAGAACCAAATTCAAACTCCAAGGAGGAGAAATTGACTTAATGACAGGTTTTATACGAACCAAAGCTTGTACAAAACAATGAATATCAGGAAGAATAGCAATCTTTCTGTGAAAAAGAACAGAAAGAGCAGAGATTTGTCCTTTCAAAGAACTTGCGGACAAACCCTTATCTAGACCATCCTGAAGAAACTGTAAAATTCTCGGTATTCTAAAAGAATGCCAAGAAAAATGATGAAAAAGACACCAAGAAATATAAGTCTTCCAGACTCTATAATATATCTCTCGAGATACAGATTTACGAGCCTGTAACATAGTATTAATCACAGAGTCAGAGAAACCTCTTTGACCAAGAATCAAGCGTTCAATCTCCATACCTTTAAATTTAAGGATTTCAGATCCTGATGGAAAAAAGGACCTTGTGACAGAAGGTCTGGTCTTAACGGAAGAGTCCACGGTTGGCAAGAGGCCATCCGGACAAGATCCGCATACCAAAACCTGTGAGGCCATGCCGGAGCTACCAGCAGAACAAACGAGCATTCCTTCAGAATCTTGGAGATTACTCTTGGAAGAAGAACTAGAGGCGGAAAGATATAGGCAGGATGATACTTCCAAGGAAGTGATAATGCATCCACTGCCTCCGCCTGAGGATCCCGGGATCTGGACAGATACCTGGGAAGTTTCTTGTTTAGATGGGACGCCATCAGATCTATTTCTGGAAGTTCCCACATTTGAACAATCTGAAGAAATACCTCTGGGTGAAGAGACCATTCGCCCGGATGCAACGTTTGGCGACTGAGATAATCCGCTTCCCAATTGTCTATACCTGGGATATGAACCGCAGAGATTAGACAGGAGCTGGATTCCGCCCAAAGCAAAATTCGAGATACTTCTTTCATAGCCAGAGGACTGTGAGTCCCTCCTTGATGATTGATGTATGCCACAGTTGTGACATTGTCCGTCTGAAAACAAATGAACGATTCTCTCTTCAGAAGAGGCCAAAACTGAAGAGCTCTGAAAATTGCACGGAGTTCCAAAATATTGATCGGTAATCTCACCTCCTGAGATTCCCAAACTCCTTGTGCCGTCAGAGATCCCCACACAGCTCCCCAACCTGTGAGACTTGCATCTGTTGAAATTACAGTCCAGGTCGGAAGCACAAAAGAAGCCCCCTGAATTAAACGATGGTGATCTGTCCACCATGTTAGAGAGTGTCGAACAATCGGTTTTAAAGATATTGTTTGAGATATCTTCATGTAATCCTTGCACCATTGCTTCAGCATACAGAGCTGAAGAGGTCGCATGTGAAAACGAGCAAAGGGGATCGCGTCCGATGCAGCAGTCATAAGACCTAGAATTTCCATGCATAAGGCTACCGAAGGGAATGATTGTGACTGAAGGTTTCGACAAGCTGCAATCAATTTTAGACGTCTCTTGTCTGTTAAAGACAGAGTCATGGACACTGAATCCATCTGGAAACCCAGAAAGGTTACCCTTGTCTGAGGAATCAAAGAACTTTTTGGTAAATTGATCCTCCAACCATGATCTTGAAGAAACAACACAAGTCGATTCGTATGAGATTCTGCTAAATGTAAAGACTGAGCAAGTACCAAGATATCGTCCAAATAAGGAAATACCACAATACCCTGTTCTCTGATTACAGACAGAAGGGCACCGAGAACCTTTGTAAAAATTCTTGGAGCTGTAGCTAGGCCAAACGGCAGAGCCACAAACTGGTAATGCTTGTCCAGAAAAGAGAATCTCAGGAACTGATAATGATCTGGATGAATCGGAATATGCAGATATGCATCCTGTAAATCTATTGTGGACATATAATTCCCTTGCTGAACAAAAGGCAAGATAGTCCTTACAGTTACCATCTTGAACGTTGGTATCCTTACATAACGATTCAATATTTTTAGATCCAGAACTGGTCTGAAGGAATTCTCCTTCTTTGGTACAATGAAGAGATTTGAATAAAACCCCATCCCCTGTTCCGGAACTGGAACTGGCATAATTACTCCAGTCAACTCTAGATCTGAAACACATTTCAGAAATGCTTGAGCTTTTACTGGATTTACTGGGACACGGGAAAGAAAAAATCTCTTTGCAGGAGGTCTCATCTTGAAACCAATTCTGTACCCTTCTGAAACAATGCTCTGAATCCAAAGATTGTGAACAGAATTGATCCAAATTTCCTTGAAAAAACGTAACCTGCCCCCTACCAGCTGAGCTGGAATGAGGGCCGCACCTTCATGTGGACTTAGAAGCAGGCTTTGCCTTTCTAGCTGGCTTGGATTTATTCCAGACTAGAGATGGTTTCCAAACTGAAACTGCTCCTGAGGATGAAGGATCAGGCTTTTGTTCTTTGTTGAAACGAAAGGAACGAAAATGATTATTAGCCCTGTTTTTACCTTTAGATTTTTTATCCTGTGGTAAAAAAGTTCCTTTCCCACCAGTAACAGTTGAAATAATGGAATCCAACTGAGAACCAAATAATTTGTTACCCTGGAAAGAAATGGAAAGTAAAGTTGATTTAGAAGCCATATCAGCATTCCAAGTTTTAAGCCATAAAGCTCTCCTAGCTAAAATAGCTAGAGACATAAATCTGACATCAACTCTGATAATATCAAAAATGGCATCACAGATAAAATTATTAGCATGCTGAAGAAGAATAATAATATCATGAGAATCACAATGTGTTACTTGTTGCGCTAAAGTTTCCAACCAAAAAGTTGAAGCTGCAGCAACATCAGCCAAAGATATAGCAGGTCTAAGAAGATTACCTGAACACAGATAAGCTTTTCTTAGAAAGGATTCAATTTTCCTATCTAGAGGATCCTTAAACGAAGTACCATCTGACGTAGAAATAGTAGTACGTTTAGCAAGGGTAGAAATAGCCCCATCAACTTTAGGGATCTTGTCCCAAAATTCTAATCTGTCAGACGGCACAGGATATAAATGCTTAAAACGTTTAGAAGGAGTAAATGAATTACCCAATTTATCCCATTCTTTGGAAATTACTGCAGAAATAGCATTAGGAACAGGAAAAACTTCTGGAATAACCACAGGAGTTTTAAATACCTTATCCAAACGTTTAGAATTAGTATCAAGAGGACCAGAATCCTCTATTTCTAAAGCAATTAGTACTTCTTTAAGTAAAGAACGAATAAATTCCATTTTAAATAAATATGAAGATTTATCAGCATCAACCTCTGAGACAGAATCCTCTGAACCAGAGGAGTCATCAGAATCAGAATGATGATGTTCATTTAAAAATTCATCTGTAGGAAGAGAAGTTTTAAAAGATGTTTTACGTTTACTAGAAGGAGAAATAACAGACATAGCCTTCTTTATGGATTCAGAAACAAGATCTCTTATATTATCAGGAACATTCTGCACCTTAGATGTTGAAGGAACTGCAACAGACAATGGTACTTTACTAAAGGAAATATTATCTGCTTTAACAAGTTTGTCATGACAATCAATACAAACAACAGCTGGAGGAATAGCTACCAAAAGTTTACAGCAGATACACTTAGCTTTGGTAGATTCAGCACTAGACAGCGATTTTCCTGTAGTATCTTCTGACTCAGATGCAACGTGGGACATCTTGCAATATGTAAGAGAAAAAACAACATATATATAAAGCAAAATTGATCAAATTCCTTAAATGACAGTTTCAGGAATGGGAAAAAATGCCAAAGAACAAGCTTCTAGCAACCAGAAGCAATGAAAAATGAGACTAAAATAATGTGGAGACAAAAGCGACGCCCATATTTTTTTGCGCCAAATAAGACGCCCACATTATTTGGCACCTAAATGCTTTTGGCGCCAAAAATGACGCCACATCCGGAACGCCGACATTTTTGGCGCAAAATAACGTCAAAAAAAAATGACGCAACTTCCGGCGACACGTATGACGCCGGAAACGGAAATAGAATTTTTGCGCCAAAAGAGTCCGCGCCAAGAATGACGCAATAAAATGAAGCATTTTCAGCCCCCGCGAGCCTAACAGCCCACAGGGAAAAAAGTCAAATTTTTAAGGTAAGAAAAATGAATGATTCAAATGCATAATCCCAAATATGAAACTGACTGTCTGAAAATAAGGAAAGTTGAACATTCTGAGTCAAGGCAAATAAATGTTTGAATACATATATTTAGAACTTTATAAATAAAGTGCCCAACCATAGCTTAGAGTGTCACAGAAAATAAGATTTACTTACCCCAGGACACTCATCTACATGTTTGTAGAAAGCCAAACCAGTACTGAAACGAGAATCAGCAGAGGTAATGGTATATATAAGAGTATATCGTCGATCTGAAAAGGGAGGTAAGAGATGAATCTCTACGACCGATAACAGAGAACCTATGAAATAGACCCCGTAGAAGGAGATCACTGCATTCAAATAGGCAATACTCTCCTCACATCCCTCTGACATTCACTGCACGCTGAGAGGAAAACCGGGCTCCAACTTGCTGCGGAGCGCATATCAACGTAGAATCTAGCACAAACTTACTTCACCACCTCCATCGGAGGCAAAGTTTGTAAAACTGAATTGTGGGTGTGGTGAGGGGTGTATTTATAGGCATTTTGAGGTTTGGGAAACTTTGCCCCTCCTGGTAGGAATGTATATCCCATACGTCACTAGCTCATGGACTCTTGCTAATTACATGAAAGAAATGTGCATTTACTTTCAATCATGAAAGTGTCCTTTAAAGGCTGAAACATGACCCTCCCTAGTGTACATTCCCGTTCCAATAAATAATACATTGACACAAAGTATTAGGGTTTAAAAGGTTGCAGCCCAACTTTAGTATAACATTTTTATATAAATAAAATATCTAGCTCAAAGAACCAGAAAATTCACCATTTTAAGATGCAGACTGCTGCACAATTCCTTCTTACTCACCCTTATAACAACTCCTACTCTCCATCCACCTCACCTACACTTGACTATACATTTTTGCAGGTCCACAGTGGGGGTCACCCACCCCTCTTTCCATTTTCTCATACACCAGCTATATAGCTTATGCAATGTTATAACATAGTCCTTTACTTCAACGTTCTTGTTATTTCATTGGCTATTATCACCAGTGGGAAGTAGAAAGTAAATATTAATTTGCTACATTGTTGATTTGTAGAAAACAAAATATATAAAGTTTACCTTTGTATTAGTGACACATTTTTTTACTTGCTTGTTTTAACCATTTTATAACAGTTAGTGCACTCCTGCCAAAGTTTTAGAGACATCTCTGAGTTGGTTACCCCACTGTGATCCTCTTCTAACAATGATCATCCCTCTCTCAATATAACAATAGAGATGTTTTCTCACCACAGTATAACACACACGCACATAGCACACACACACACACAAACATGCACACATACAAACATACTAACATACAAAAATAGGCAGCCATATAAGCACACATACAAACATACTAACATACAAAAATAGGCAGCCATATAAGCACACATACAAACATACTAACATACAAAAATAGGCAGCCATATAAGCACACATACAAACATACTAACATACAAAAATAGGCAGCCATATAAGCACACATACAAACATACTAACATACAAAAATAGGCAGCCATATAAGCACACATACAAATCTACACAGCCATACACACACAGCCATATACATGCATACATACACATGCACATACACAGCAATAAAAACACATGCATACACACATTTGCATTCATACACGTGCATACCCACATGTGCATACACACACACGCACACGTATACACAAACGTGCATACACATATGTTCATATACACACACAAACGTGCATACACACACATGTTCATATACACACACAAGCATGCATATACACACACACACATACACACACATACACAGCCATAAAAACACATGCATACACACATTTGCATTCATACACGTGCATACACACATGTGCATACACACACACGCACACGTATACACAAACGTGCATACACATATGTTCATATACACACACAAACGTGCATACACACATGTTCATATACACACACAAGCATGCATATACACACACACACACATACACACACATACACAGCCATAAAAACACATGCAAACACAGATTTGCACACACACACACACGTACATACACACATGTGCATATCCACACATATCTACATACATACACAAATGTGCATACACACATTCATATACACACACATATATATATATATATATATACACACACACACACACGTATAGACATGCACACACACTCTCTGTCGCTCTCTTGACAAAAAAAAACAAGCGGACAAATGTAGTTCCACCCCTGATGTCATCTTCACATGATGGCGAAATTTCATACAACTTACGTTTGGCCATGAACATATGTCTTTTTAAAGGAAAATTGCAGATGAGGTCAGGGGGTGGAACTATGATTTTTTTTCTTGGATATAACAGTTACCGAAACAATGGTACCACTGTATATAAACCATTACCATCTGCTGAAAGGGATAGTAGTAGACAGTATTAAGCGACTGTACAATATTCGCACCGCTGGATACATATTGGCTGTTTTTAAATAATTTTATATATATTTTAAATAAATATTTTTATAAATTGCCATGGGACACCGTTTGTCTATCAGTACAAATATCAATGTGCACTTTAAACAGAGATGGTTTTTGCTCTGCTCGACAAGAGTATTGATTTCTGATTTCCAACATTTTATAATATACGGATTTTAGTAACAGACCTAATCAACAGAGGGCCATGATGCAAAATGTTTTTTTGGCCCTCCAAAGGTAACTTAGTAATAAGCAATAGTAAAAAATCACATGCTGCCCTGCTTTATTATTTTGAGGATAGATAGATACATAGACAGAGATGTGATGAGAGTGGGAAGTGACGTCACCATATGGGGGCGTGGTCTTAGGTCCGTTATTGTCTATGTCGCAGTTACTAAGTGAGATCAATGGTACCAGATGTATATTCCCATGCTGTACAATAAAATAGCGTTGTACCTTCTATGCTGTGTCCTGGATCTCATGACATGGTGTCAGAAGTTCTTGCCTGCACTTCTGTTTCCTGATTGATGACGATGTCGAAGTTTACCCCACCTGAGCCTTTTGATTTTTCTCAGCCTGCAGCTTGGCCCACATGGCGTCAGCGGTTTCAGTGCTTCAGGATTGCTTCCAAGCTGGACAAGGAAAGTGGTGAAGTACAAATTAATTTTCTTTTATACTCTACTATGGGGAAAAATGTGGAGCCAGTGTTCAATGCCTTTACTTTCCAAGATGGGGAAGAATTTGACTTTGAAATAGTTATGAACAAACTTAGTGCCTACTTTGTGCCCAAAAGAAATGTGATTCATGAGAGGGCTTGTTTTCACAAACGTGCCCAGCGTGTGAGAGAATCTGTGGAGTCATTTGTGCGCAGCCTGTATGAACTAGCTGAATTCTGTGAGTTTGATGTTGCTAAAGAGGAGCAAATCAGAGACAGAGTAGTCATATAGTCATAGGAATTGCAGATGCTGAAGTCTTACTGAAGCTACAGTTGGAGGCTGATTTAACTTTAGATGGAGCTATTAGGATGGCCCACCAGAGTGAACTGGTGAAAAAGCAAAGTGCTGATCTGAGGTCTGAGAGTATTGTGGATGAAGTGCAGCAGTTCAGGAGGTCTGCTAGTGAAAGGCACAGTGTGAGCGGTAGACCAAGGGCAACAGATAGGCCCAGAAGCAGTTGGGCGCAGCATGCCCAATGCACACGGTGCAACCGTGCCCATGATCAGAGTGTCATATGCCCTGTTAAAGACAAAAGATGTAGAAAATGTAACAGAATGGGCCATTTTGAAGTGGTGTGTTAAACTGAATATATTAAGGAGATGCAGGTGAATAGCGACCAGGAGGGTCAAGAAGTGTCCTTTGTAGGGTCTGTTGTTCAATGGCCGGGTTCAGAAGAAGATTGGAGGGTTACTCTTACTGTAATGGGAGCCAAAGTTGCCTTTAAGATTGACACAGGAGCAGACATCACTGTATTGTCCCTTGCAGCATTCATAAAACTGCCTCGACAGCCTCAGCTGGCGAAAGTTACAACAAAAGTCCATAGTCCTGGTGGCCGCATTGATTGTGTGGGAAAATTTCTTGCCAGCTGCCAGTACAAGCAAAGGGAATTCACCATGTGGGTGCATGTGATTAGAGATCAGTGTGTTAACAACTTATCGAGCAGCCTAGTAGTGAATGAGATCTCAGAAGATATGTTTGGTGAATTGGGCCTACTGAATTGCAACCCAGTCCATATATCTCTTAAAGGTGATGCAGTCCCATACAGCATTACCACTCCCCGTAGAATTCCGTTCCCGCTCATGCCTCAAGTGGAGAAGGAGCTTCTGCGTATGAAGTATATGGGGGTTATTGAAGAGGTTGTTGACTGGTGTGCCCCCATTGTGCCTGTTGCGAAGAAAAATGGGAAAGTACGCATCTGCGTAGACTTGAAAAGGCTGAATGAGACGGTGAAGAGAGAGAGATATATGCTGCCGACACTTGAAGACATAGCTCCAAAATTAGCTGGGGCAAAGTTCTTCTCTACATTGGATGCTTCTACCTCTAGATCCAACGTGCCGCAAACTGACTACCTTCAGGGCCGGATTTCACATTAGGCACAGTAGGCATGTGCTTACAGGCGCACAGCAGTGAGGGCGCAGGCAGGGCTGAAGTCTCATCTCATCACACGCACATATACATTTTTAGTGTGCACAGCAATAGTGCCGTCCAACTTTTTACAGCAGAGCGCTTTCATGCTGCTCCTGTTCCTGCGCACACTAAAAATGCCTAATACTGGGGGACTTCCTTTAGGAGGAGGAGCAAGCAGGGTGCTGCACGCTGTGGCTCTCATGCTTGCAACTCTGTACACTCACTCCCGCCTTCAAGCGTTCTTTGGCCGAAGAGTTTTGCCGGCCTAGACACTGGGTCCTGTGGCCCATGAAGTGGAAGTCTCACTAAGGCAACTACTAGCTTCGTGGCTGAAGCACCTGCTAAAAATAAAAAGACTGATAAGTCTGCCATAACTCTGACAACAATATTTTACTAACATTCTCCCGGCAGTGATACAAAGTATAAGCAATTTATCCCAGACGGGACACAAGATACAATGTATACTAGCAAGAAAGTATGTGAGCTCTAAACTGAGATTGGAAAGATTCTAAATACCGGAACGTTCCCTGGTGAGTACACAGAGCTCCGTCCTACTGGCATACCTGAACTTGCTCGAGCTGTCCGGCTGCTCTCTGGAGAGCATATAGAGCCCCGCTTTACCGGTATTCCTTGAATTTGTATGTGACGTCCGGTTGCTCCCTGGTGAGCATACAGAGCCCTCTTTTACTGGCATACCTGAACTCTTCTGAGCTGCTCGATTGCTCCCCGGAGAGCACACAGAGCCCCGCTCCTTCACATCATCTGAATCCATATATGGTGCCCGGTTGCTCCCTGGTGAGCATACAGAGCCCCGCTTACTCAGCATTACCTGAATTTTCCTGAGGCATCCGACTGCTCCCTGGTAAGCGGACGTTGGCTGTGACGGCGACGCTGGGATCTCGAGAGGAGCACTTGTAGTTCCAGATGGACCGGGAGCCCTGAAGGCGGACACAACAGAGGTCCTTAGGTGCAGGGGGCTTGCGCCGAGCGGCAGACATGGGGAGAGAGGTCATTTCCGACCCTGGAATCTCTGATTGGAGAAGAGCCTGGGTGCGTAGGCAGCGTGCGGCCGCACGTCGATAGGCACTTCCGAGACACATCTTGCTGGTATTCTCCTGGCTTAGTAACAGAAGGGCGCTGGTCGGCAACACATCGGGAGGAGTATTGCATGTTGTTCACTGCTGGCCTAAAGCCGGTCAGACTACATAAGCTCTTTTTTTTTGTTTAAACGGCCAAAATGCTGGAGGCGATACATCCAAGGATAATTAACCTGGGACTTGGCTAAAGATCTATAAAGTAAAGTATTGGTCTTCTTTACAGTTGCTTGTTTTTTCTCTCCTCTTTTTTTGATTTATCATGTATGCCACATATGCAAAGAGGCTTTTTTGAACTGTCTCTATATTAATAGACGGACACTGGGACAATTGCATAGTATCTGTCTCTGATCTAGTAAATGTATTATTTATGTTCATATATTGCTACAGCTGAAACTGTCTCTTAGGATAGAGTTAAGGAAAAAGAGAAAAACCTGTTGATTTTACATAGGTATAAGGTATATAAGTTGTTAAGATAATAGTTTAGTATAGTAATTTTCTGGCCTTGCTAGAGATAAGCAGGGATTGTCTTGTACCTAGAGTGTACTATTCTGATATAGAAAATTCATGAAACATCTCTATATTCTGTTATAGCTAAATGAGTCTGATAACGTTGATTTAAAAAACTGTTGATTTTGACCTAACTGATAGGGCATATAAGTGTCTAAAGATAATAGTCTAGTATATCATTTGTTTGGCCGTGCTAATCTAGGGAGAAGCAGGAATTGTGAATGTCCTCAATAGCTGTGTGCCTATAGCTTTGAAGCACATAGAGAGAATTCTATTGGAAGGGGCAGGTATAGAGCTCCCTGGGTTATAAGTATATCTAAGCCCTAAATAACTGAACATAGTATCCACTGTATAGGCCATTTCTCACGATTTGCATTTTTGTCACTATTCCTTTTTTCTTTTTTCCCCTCTCACTTGATTTCACTCTGAACTCTACTAAGTCCAGAACACACAGTCACCTGCACTCCTCACTCCCCTCTCTGTGCATATTCATATATTCCTCTCCTTCTTCTCTTTCCCTCAGCACTCCTCCTTCTTCCTCTTCTTCTTCTCTCTCCTATATTTTTGTCTTTTCTTCTCTTTCCTATTGACTAGCATATATCTATTCCCGGATCTTAGGGTCCTGAAAATAGAATCATAAATTCACTATAGAATCAATCAATTCACAAGCGCAAGCACAAATGCACTTTTTTTGCACAACTATCTAATTTGATATTTGTATCACGTGCCTATACAGCAGGGATACTAGAATTTTGCTGCATATGGACAAATTTATATCATCAGCCAGGAACTCTCCTACTATGCCCATTAAGCAAAGAGAAAAAAAAATGGCGAAACGTGCTGACCAGGTGTTAGAGACATCACAAATACAAAATGAGCCACATTTTGATATGCAGGAATTGGTTACACAGATTACTAAGGTTTTCACGCCACAATTAGACACTATGAAAGCAGAGATCAAGCAGGACATAAATGGTCTTGCAGCAGAGGTAAGACAGTTTTCTACAAGGCTGATTGAAGCAGAGGCCAGAATATCCGAGATTGAGGATAAATTAAATATAGTTGAAGTCAATAACGCCAAGTATATCAAGAAAATTGTCAAATTACAGAGTAGAGTGGAGGATCTGGAAGACCGATCCAGACGTAATAACCTCAGAATCATCGGTCTTCCTGAAGATAGTAAATACCTTGATTTGATGCAATTTGTAACGGTTACTCTCCCACAGAGTCTTAAAATTAACACTGATGTAGCGATACCTATAGAAAGGGTACACAGAACTGGCCCAGTACGACATATGAGAAAGGATAACATCCCCACTAGACCTATAGTACTGAAGTTCCTGAATTTCCAGGACAAAGTCCATTATCTTAGGCAATACAATTAAGCATATCCACTCATAATAGACCAACACAACATTCTAATTTCCCAAGATTTTTCTAGTGAGACGGTACCAAGACGCAAGGAAATGTCTCCATTTTGTTCCAAATTGCTAAATGCAAATTATAATGTCAAAATGATATACCCGGCAAAGCTGGTTGTAATAACAGGCGATACACAATCTATTTTAAACACGAGTAAAGAGGAGCAGGTTTTCTGTAATGAGCATGGTATTCAATGATAAAAGATTTTATATCAGATATTCAGAATTTGTCAGAATTGTTATCAGAATCCAGAAGAGTAGGTACTTGATGGTCTGGATGATGTGTGGATGTATATGTAGTCTTTCTTTTTTCTTTCTCTTTTTTTTTTTCTCTCCTCTCTCTATCTTTCTCTCCTCATTCCCCCCTTCTCCCCCTCCCCCCCCCCTCATATATCTCCTCTGGCCCTGTTTGTGAGATACCCGGATTCCCATTTTCAGTGCCATAATCGCCAGAAAAGGCCCTGATATAAATTATTTGAATTTACTTTCCTGGAATGTAGGTGGAATAACCTTGCCAATAAAGAGGAAAGCTATCATTAAACAACTAGGTCTATATAAACCTGATTTGGCAATGCTGCAGGAAATCCACCTAAAGAACCAGAAATAATAAAGGTAAAAGGGAAGTGGGTTGGGGATGTTATTGCAATAGCTGGGGAGGATAGGAAGAAAGGTCTGGCAATTCTAGTTAAGAAACATTTAGCTTATGAGCTAGTAGGCCTGGAGGAAGACCCCGGAGGCAGGTTTCAAATACTTAAAATAAAAATTAACTCTACCTTGTTTATTATTTGCAATGTGTATGGGCCCAATGGAGTAGATACTCAATTTTGGAATGGACTCATAGAGAAATTATTTGAATACTCGGGGAAAAATGTAATAATAGTGGGGGATCTTAATCTTACACCTCTTCCCAATATGGATAGGACTGGTAGAAAGGATATATATAGGAGTGATAGGAAGACCCGGATATTCCAAAAAATATGTAGCCAATTGGGGGTGAGAGACATATGGAGGGTCCAACATCTTGATACCAAGGCATATACATGCATGTCACCAAGTCACCATAGCTTATCCAGGATTGATCTATTCTTAGTGGCAGAGGCCCTGATGGGGCTTGATTGTAAGGCTGACATTAAAGACATTGTATTATCAGATCACGCAATCATCTCATTGGAATTTCGTAGTGACGTATTCAGAAAAGGGGGTAATAACATATTATTTTTTCCTAAATATTTAGCTATGAATAGCCAATTCCAAAACTTTTTAAAAAGTAAATGGATAGAATATCAAATTTTTAATGGGCAACATCAGGAGAACACAGAAATATACTGGGAAGCTGCCAAGGCTGTGCTCCGGGGACAGATAAAGGCGTATATGTGCAGATTAAAAAAAAAAAAATGAAGCAAAAAGAATTGCAACTTTCGAACACAGTAAGAAATATGTATAATGCCTACGCGGCCTCTAGATCAAGTACAAATTGGAATAGATATAGACACGCCAAAACACAATGGGATATTTTCCTTAAACAAAGGTATATACAAGAAGGATTAAAACAAAAAGCTCTCTACAGAGGGTTTACCGGCAGGGCTGCTAAATATCTCGCTAGACTTACCAAACCAAAAGGCAGTAATTCGATAGCTGCTATTAGGCGGAATGGGACTAGATACACTCAGACAGAGGAGATTAAAAAAGTCTTCTATAATTATTTTAAGGGAATCTATAATGCAGAATCCCCTAGCCATGTAGATGGGGAGACATTCTGGTCTAAACTAACTTTACCCAGAATTTCACAAGAAGATTTGCTGCAATTAAATTTGCCAATCACAGATCAAGAAATTAAGGCCTAGATTTGGAGTTTGGCGGTAAAAGGGCTGTTAACGCTCCACGGGTTTTTTTCTGGCCGCACCATAAAATTAACTCTGGTATCGAGAGTTCAAACAAATGCTGCGTTAGGCTCCAAAAAAGGAGCGTAGAGCATTTTTACCGCAAATGCAACTCTCGATACCAGCGGTGCTTACGGACGCGGCCAGCCTCAAAAACGTGCTCGTGCACGATTCCCCCATAGGAAACAATGGGACTGTTTGAGCTGAAAAAAAACCTAACACCTGCAAAAAAGCAGCGTTCAGCTCCTAACGCAGCCCCATTGTTTCCTATGGGGAAACACTTCCTACGTCTGCACCTAACACTCTAACATGAACCCCGAGTCTAAACACCCCTAGCCTTACACTTATTAACCCCTAATCTGCCGCCCCCGCTATCGCTGACCCCTGCATATTTTTTTTAACCCCTAATCTGCCGCTCCGTAAACCGCCGCAACCTACGTTATCCCTATGTACCCCTAATCTGCTGCCCTAACATCGCCGACCCCTATATTATATTTATTAACCCCTAATCTGCCCCCCTCAACGTCGCCGACACCTGCCTACACTTATTAACCCCTAATCTGCCGAGCGGACCGCACCGCTACTATAATAAAGTTATTAACCCCTAATCCGCCTCACTAACCCTATCATAAATAGTATTAACCCCTAATCTGCCCTCCCTAACATCGCCGACACCTACCTTCAATTATTAACCCCTAATCTTCCGAGCGGAGCTCACCGCTATTCTAATAAATGTATTAACCCCTAACGCTAAGTCTAACCCTAACACTAACACCCCCATAACTTAAATATAATTTACATCTAACGAAATTAATTAACTCTTATTAAATAAATGATTCCTATTTAAAGATAAATACTTACCTGTAAAATAAATCCTAATATAGCTACAATATAAATTATAATTATATTATAGCTATTTTAGGATTTATATTTATTTTACAGGCAACTTTGTAATTATTTTAACTAGGTACAATAGCTATTAAATAGTTAAGAACTATTTAATAGCTACCTAGTTAAAATAATAACAAATTTACCTGTAAAATAAATCCTAACCTAAGATATAATTAAACCTAACACTACCCTATCAATAAAATAATTAAATAAACTACCTACAATTACCTACAATTAACCTAACACTACACTATCAATAAATTAATTAAACACAATTGCTACAAATAAATACAATTAAATAAACTAGCTAAAGTACAAAAAATAAAAAAGAACTAAGTTACAAAAAATAAAAAAATATTTACAAACATAAGAAAAATATTACAACAATTTTAAACTAATTACACCTACTCTAAGCCCCCTAATAAAATAACAAAGCCCCCCAAAATAAAAAATTCCCTACCCTATTCTAAATTAAAAAAGTTACAAGCTCTTTTACCTTACCAGCCCTGAACAGGGCCCTTTGCGGGGCATGCCCCAAGAATTTCAGCTCTTTTGCCTGTAAAAGAATAAATACAATACCCCCCCCCCCAACATTACAACCCACCACCCACATACCCCTAATCTAACCCAAACCCCCCTTAAATAAACCTAACACTAAGCCCCTGAAGATCTTCCTACCTTGTCTTCACCATACCAGGTTCACCGATCCGTCCTGGCTCCAACATCTTCATCCAACCCAAGCGGGGGTTGGCGATCCATCATCCGGTGCTGAAGAGGTCCAGAAAAGGCTCCAAAGTCTTCCTCCTATCCGGCAAGAAGAGGACATCTGGACCGGCAAACATCTTCTACAAGCGGCATCTTCGATCTTCTTCCATCCGGTGCGGAGCGGGTCCATCTTGAAGCAGGCAACGCGGATCCATCCTCTTCTTCCGTTGTCTCCCGACTAATGACGGTTCCTTTAAGGGATGTCATCCAAGATGGCGTCCCTCGAATTCCGATTGGCTGATAGGATTCTATCAGCCAATCGGAATTAAGGTAGGAATTTTCTGATTCGCTGATGGAATCAGCCAATCAGAATCAAGTTCAATCCGATTGGCTGATCCAATCAGCCAATCAGATTGAGCTCGCATTCTATTGGCTGTTCCGATCAGCCAATAGAATGCGAGCTCAATCTGATTGGCTGATTGGATCAGCCAATTGGATTGAACTTGATTCTGATTGGCTGATTCCATCAGCCAATCAGAAAATTCCTACCTTAATTCCGATTGGCTGATAGAATCCTATCAGCCAATCGGAATTCGAGGGACGCCATCTTGGATGACGTCCCTTAAAGGAACCGTCATTCGTCGGGAGACAACGGAAGAAGAGGATGGATCCGCGTCGCCTGCTTCAAGATGGACCCGCTCCGCACCGGATGGAAGAAGATCGAAGATGCCGCTTGGAGAAGATGTTTGCCGGTCCGGATGTCCTCTTCTTGCCGGATAGGAGGAAGACTTTGGAGCCTCTTCTGGACCTCTTCAGCACCGGATGATGGATCGCCAACCCCCGCTTGGGTTGGATGAAGATGTTGGAGCCAGGACGGATCGGTGAACCTGGTATGGTGAAGACAAGGTAGGAAGATCTTCAGGGGCTTAGTGTTAGGTTTATTTAAGGGGGGTTTGGGTTAGATTAGGGGTATGTGGGTGGTGGGTTGTAATGTTGGGGGGGGTATTGTATTTATTCTTTTACAGGCAAAAGAGCTGAAATTCTTGGGGCATGCCCCGCAAAGGGCCCTGTTCAGGGCTGGTAAGGTAAAAGAGCTTGTAACTTTTTTTAATTTAGAATAGGGTAGGGAATTTTTTATTTTGGGGGGCTTTGTTATTTTATTAGGGGGCTTAGAGTAGGTGTAATTAGTTTAAAATTGTTGTAATATTTTTCTTATGTTTGTAAATATTTTTTTATTTTTTGTAACTTAGTTCTTTTTTATTTTTTGTACTTTAGCTAGTTTATTTAATTGTATTTTTTTTTTAGCAATTGTGTTTAATTAATTTATTGATAGTGTAGTGTTAGGTTAATTGTAGGTAATTGTAGGTAGTTTATTTAATTATTTTATTGATAGGGTAGTGTTAGGTTTAATTATATCTTAGGTTAGGATTTATTTTACAGGTAAATTTGTTATTATTTTAACTAGGTAGCTATTAAATAGTTCTTAACTATTTAATAGCTATTGTACCTAGTTAAAATAAATACCAAGTTGCCTGTAAAATAAATATTAATCCTAAAATAGCTATAATATAATTATAATTTATATTGTAGCTATATTAGGATTTATTTTACAGGTAAGTATTTAGCTTTAAATAGGAATCATTTATTTAATAAGAGTTAATTTATTTCGTTAGATGTAAATTATATTTAAGTTAGGGGGGTGTTAGTGTTAGGGTTAGACTTAGCTTTAGGGGTTAATCAATTTATTAGAATAGCGGTGAGCTCCGGTCGTCAGATTAGGGGTTAATAATTGAAGGTAGGTGTCGGCGATGTTAGGGAGGGCAGATTAGGGGTTAATACTATTTATGATAGGGTTAGTGAGGCGGGTTAGGAGTTAATAACTTTATTATAGTAGCGCTCAGGTCCGCTCGGCAGATTAGGGGTTAATAAGTGTAGGCAGGTGTCGGCGACGTTGAGGGGGGCAGATTAGGGGTTAATAAATATAATATAGGGGTCGGCGGTGTTAGGGGTAGCAGATTAGGGGTACATAGGGATAACGTAGGTGGCGGCGCTTTGCGGTCGGAAGATTAGGGGTTAATTATTTTAAGTAGCTGGCGGCGACGTTGTGGGGGGCAGGTTAGGGGTTAATAAATGTAATACAGGGGTCGGCGGGGTTAGGGGCAGCAGATTAGGGGTACATAAGTATAACGTAGGTGGCGGTCGGCAGATTAGGGGTTAAAAATTTTAATCGAGTGGCGGCGATGTGGGGGGAGCTCGGTTTAGGGGTACATAGGTAGTTTATGGGTGTTAGTGTACTTTAGGGTACAGTAGTTAAGAGCTTTATGAACCGGCGTTAGCCAGAAAGCTCTTAACTCCTGCTATTTTCAGGCGGCTGGAATTTTGTCGTTAGAGCTCTAACGCTCACTTCAGAAACGACTCTAAATACCGGCGTTAGAAAGATCCCATTGAAAAGATAGGATACGCAAATGGCGTAGGGGGATCTGCGGTATGGAAAAGTCGCGGCTGAAAAGTGAGCGTTAGACCCTTTAATCACTGACTCCAAATACCAGCGGGCGGCCAAAACCAGCGTTAGGAGCCTCTAACGCTGGTTTTGACGGCTACCGCCGAACTCCAAATCTAGGCCTAAGCTTGCTATTAAGCAGGCTAAACTTAATAAAGCACCCGGACCAGACTGCCTCCCCATAGAGTTTTATAGAATTGTACAGGGGGAAGTGACCCCAACATTGTGTCAGTTGTTTAACCAATATTTTAGTTCACAAGTAAGATGCTTCAGGTATTTTACTGCATCTAACGTTGTGTTAATTCTAAAAAAAAACCAAAAGATCCAGAGCTAGTAGAGTCCTATAGACCTATCTCACTGCTAAATTCAGATTATAAATTACTAACATCAATAATAGCTAGCAGATTACAGCCGGTAATTAAAGGTATTATACATGAAAATCAAGTCGGCTTTATGCAGGGGAGAAGTCCAGTTAAGAACCTAAGGAAGACCATGATTATCCTGGACTATCTCTGGAATAATTCAATAGTAGCAAATCAAAAGGGAGCGGATACAGCTATTCTTTCTTTAAATGCAGAGAAAGCATTTGATTACATAGGTTGGGGTCACTTGTTCATGACAATAGATAAATTCGGGTTTGGAGGGCATTTCACTAATTTTATCCAGTCATTATATAGTAATCCAGTCTCTGCCCTTATTGTAAATAATACAACTACAGATCCTATCCCATTGCATAGAGGCACCAGGCAAGGTTGTCCATTGTCCCCCTGGCTATTTAATATATCACTTGAACCACTAGCTATATTATTACGGGACCAGCTAGACGGTATTAGTATTGGGGGGCAAAAATGTATACTTTCATTATATGCAGACGACCTGCTGGTTTTTTTAAATAACCTTGAAGTCAATCTACCTAAGCTTATATCGAGTATGCAACTTTTTGGTGCAATTTCGGGTTATAGAATCAACTTCAATAAGTCGGGATTATTGTGGATAACAAAACCAACAAATAGGTATACGAAACATCCCTTTAAAGAAGCAAAACATATCACCTATTTAGGTATAGTTTTAACCAATAATCCACTAGATTGGTATGATATGAATATTTCACCTTGTCTAGGGGAAATGCAGAAACAACTGGATAGTTGGATTAGTCTGCCGATATCATTAATACCACGTATTATGCTAATTAAAACAATAATATTGCCCAAAATCCTGTATTTTTTGCAAAACATTCCTGTAATGCTTAAAAATAGGGATATCATAAAATTCAACTCCATGTGTGCCAAGTTTATCTGGAAAGGGGGGAAATCACGGATTGCCCTAACCAGGCTAATGAGTGATAAGATGGCAGCAGGATTATCATTTCCTAATATTAAATTTTATAATTGGGTTTCCCTAATCAAGTTCGCTGTGGATTGGGTTACCCAAAAAGAACATCTAACTTTGTATCAGTGTGAGTCCAACATTACAACCCCATTTACTCTAAATGCGTTGCTGCACTGTCCAATCAAAAAATTACCCTGTAATGTTAATAATTTAATCACATTTAAGAATAATATTTGTGCATGGCAGAAGTTTTTTTTTGAAATACAGATTAATCCTCATGCAACCGAATTATTAACAGTTCAGGGAAATCCAGAATTCCAGCCAGGCCATGTCTCTCGAGCCTTTCAGGGCTGGGAGGAAAAGGGGTTAAAGTATGTCAAACAACTCCTGCTACCAGATGGCACGATTGATGCATTTAATTCTATTTGTTCCAAATACGGAATACATAGTAAAGATTTCTTCGCTTACCTACAGATCCGACACTATATATCAGATATTCAAAAAGAATTTAAACCAAACTGGTCCCTGGGCCCCTTAATGGCCGGAATTAAAATATATCAAGCAGGAAGATTCTCAATTGCAACTTTTTACAGTATTTTAAATACTAATAGTAATTTAAAACAAACCACATATATACAACTGACATGGCTAAGATACTTTCCAAGTATATCTATAATAGATGTACAGGGAAGTATTAGAGCAATAAATGAATCATGGGTCCCAACAGCATGGCGTGAATCACATATAAAAATATTATATAATGTCTATATTACTCCCAGTAAAAGGTCGACTTGGTCAGTGAATATTTACTCCTGTACTCGATGTAACAAAGAGAAGGCAGATATACTGCATTGTCTATGGCTATGTCCCAAGATTCACCAATTTTGGTGTAAAATAATTTACTGGATCAATTGGATACTTAATATAAGAATATGCATAGGGCCCCAAGACATTGTTTTCTTGCTAAGATATACAGCAGGAGGCAAGGAATATAAACTTATTAATACTCTAATAATACTTGCTCGCAATCTCATACTCAAAACGTGGAAAGCGACATATGCCCCAAAATTTTCAGAATTTAAGAAAGCAGTTATCATGCAACTTACCATTGAACAATATAACATACAGAATCTAAACGTAGAGCAGGTACAGATGTTCTTCTCAAAATGGGAGGAAGTAATTAAATCCCTCCCGAACATTACTCAAATCCAATTGGTCAAACCACTTCGTACTTCTATCTTTGTCATTCAAAATATCCTCACAGGTCTTTTCCCAGATGTTGGACAGATGATTCCATCAATACTGACAGATAAAGGGGGGGGAGGTGGGAGGGGAGAGGTGATCGGGGATTGTCATTTTATCCCCCTTCTTTTTTCCTTTTTTTTTTTTTTTTCCCTCTCCTTCTCTTTTTTCTTTCTTTTCTTCTTAGTGTTTATCTTCATGTGTATGGTATAATGACTGGATGATATATATAGTATCAGTGTATCATATCCTAGGAAAGTATTCTAATCTGAAAATTCAGATGATATGTGTAGTCTGTAGGGAGGGTCTGATAAGATCATCCTACGTGAAATCAGTATAAGGATATCAAAATTGCTGCATGGTTTTTTTTTTTTTTCCTTCATTTAAAAATTAATAAGATATGATAATATCCATGATATATTTTAGGATGTAATACTTATGTTTAAGTTGACTTGTGATTACTATGAAATATTAATGAATGATTTGCAGGTCAGATACACAGGCATTTGCTCATTTTTTTGAGATAACTCTTAAGTTAAACTTGTAATATTTGTGTTATCTTGCTGCATGTACAATATGATTTGATATGATCTGATATGATACCTTTCTGTTTGGAAAATCAATAAAAAATATACTTAAAAAAACAAAAAAACAATGCCTAATACTGCTGAAAGCAACTGCGTAAGAGGGCTTTGTTGTAAAAAGAGGTGAGCATTACATTCTTGGTTTATCCTATACTGTAAATTGCAGGTGGAATTTTTGATATCAGCAGTGTTCCCAATCAGGTGCAATCAGAATCTTGGAGCTGTATTATCTAAAAAAAAAAAAATATTTGGGATCCAGTTTTGATGCCTGCTCCCAGTAGGAGCAGCAGATTTTTCTATTGGCTAGTTACATGCTTTAGGAGCGAGTACTGACAGCGTGTACTTGCTGTCAGTTTAAGTGCAACACTGCAGCAGTGGAACAAGGCAACGGCAGGTAAAAGGAGAGCACAAAATAAAAAATGTAAAGTGATCATAAATCACAAACACCCGCACATGTGATACTGCCGAGAGGGTAACAGCGCCACAGTGTACTTATGTAATAAACGTGCCAGTGGTGTGTGAGTTATCACTTTATCTTTGAACTGAAGGTGCCTGGCTTTCTTTTTTTTTTTTTTTAACTAACTGATTCCCAAACAGCTGCAACATACTGCATAGTCATCTCCTCTTCAGAAGGATTTAGAGATCTCTTCTTACTATGCACATTAACCTCATTTCAGGTATAAAGACCAGTATAGCAAAAGCTATCAACATCATTACCTCATACTTTCCTGGCTTTTGTAGTTTTTGTGCAAAAATATAAAAGCCTATAATTTACGTAAATTAACTTTCTGGCTTTTTTTGTACTAAAACCTTGGGCAAATGTGGACATTACATGTATCCATAATTCATTATTATTTTATTTTTTTATCTTTTAAAGGGAAGTGAACTAATGTAGGCAAATTACATTTAAAAAAAAATATTCAGAGACATGACTAGCTTTTTACCAAAGGAAGTAGGCACATGGAAGCCCTGATCGAAATGTGTGCCAGTGATGCCCCGGTTTCTTTGTACACTGGGCTAATGTGTGCCAGCTATACCAAGGTTCCTCTGTACATTGTGCTAATGTTTTCCAGCTATGTTCAGGTGTTTCTGCATACAGTAGTACCCTAATTTAATTATAATATATATATATATTAAAAAAACGTTTATTTATTGTGTGTAATTCATATGCTACATTTGTGTAAGCAGAATGTAATCAACTTTGTTTCTTGCCTCTATGTTGAAGATTCTTTTAAACTCTTCTTTATACAACAGGATTTTATTTTAAATAGTTTTTATAGTTGTGGGGTGTAAATAGTACCCCTCTGTGACAAATAGTTATTTCTTTACATTTGTCAGTTTAAAAAAGTTAAACATAGATTTATATTGTGTATATGACTTAAAAGTTCAACTAAATTTCTCCTCATTTCCTACCAAAATATTTTGTATGTAAGGACCAGTAAATTGTCATGATGGACAAGTAGATTAGGCTACCACTTTAGTCCCTTGGACAAGTGGAATTTTTAAAAAAATTCCACGCCCCTATATATACACGTCTTAGCTTCAGGAAGCTCCAGCTGTCTTGGCTGTTAAATTACAGCCGAGAACTGTAGTTCCGGAAGCTCTAGGCATCTGCCATCTGTTGGTGCCGGCGGGAGGTGTGGGCAGGATGCGGGTGGGCGGCCCAACAGTGAAGGGAGCGGGAGGGTACTACGCTACGAAAAAAATAAAAAAATAAAGGGACAGGGAGGGATGGGACAGCTACACTACAGAAAAGTGTTTTGGGGGTTTGGGGTGCCCTAACTAATGATCAAGGAAGGTGGTGGACACACTAAGCTACAGAAAATAATAATAAAAAAAAGAAAAAACAAATTAAACCCCCCCCCCCCCAAAAAAAACTTTTTTGTAAGGGGGGGGGGGGGGGGCTTCAGGTTTTTGTGCCTACAGGCACCTGAGATGTAAATCCGGCCCTGACTACCTTCATTACACCGGTAGGTCGGTTTTGCTTTCAGGATATCCTCTGCTCCTGAAATCTTTCAAAGAGAATGAGTTCTCTCCTAAGAGACCACGTGGGTACGGCAGTCGTCATGGACGACATCCTGGTGTATGGGTCTACACTGGAGGAACATGATCAGCGATTGAGCTGTGTGCTGCAGACTATTAGTGAGTTCAGGCTGAAGTTAAATAAAGAGAAATGCCATTTTAGGAAAGCTGAGTTATGTTACATTGGGCATATTATCAATGGGGATGGCATCAAGCTAGATCCTGAGAAAATTTGTGCTATTGAGCAGATGAAAAGTCCTTCTGATGTACATGAGCTGAGACAAGTATTGGGCCTTGTAAGTTATGTGGGCAGGTTCCTTCCAGATTTATCCACAATACTACATCCGATCACAGAGTTGCTAAAGAAAGATGTTGCCTGGGTCTGGGAACCTTCACAGGAAGAATCTTTTATGCAGGTCAAGTCCCTACTTGGGTCTGCCCCAGTGTTGGGGTTCTACGACCCTTCCAAAAAGACTGTGCTGATGCGAGCAGTTATGGGTTAGGGGCCGCCCTCCTGCAGTTGAATGAGAAAAAAACTACAGTCCATCACCTACTGTTCCCGTAGACTGATGGCTGCTGAGTCGAAATACGCCCAAACTGAGAAAGAGTGTCTGGCTGCAGTTTGGGCCTGTGAGCGCTTTCAGCGCTACCTAGTGGGTTTAGAGAAATTTAGTGTGGAGACTGACCATAAACAGCTAGTCTCTCTAATCAACTCCTATGATATCGACAAAACACCCCTAATATGCCAGAGTCTTCTAATGAGGCTGCTCAGGTTCAACGTTCAGGCAGTGCATGTGCCGGGGAAACAACTGGTTGTGACAGATACACTTTCCAGGCTCCCACTGGCTGCTGCTGAAGAATCTTCAATAGAATTAGATGTGAAGGTGTATGTAGATTCAGTTCTGGCCTCCAAATCCATTTCTTCAGGGAAGCTAGAACAAATAAGAAAATAAACATATTTGGATACAGACCTTCAAGAAGTTATAAAGTACATAAAAGAAGGTTGGCCCGAGAGTCGGGCAGCCTGGATGTCTTTAAGTTCTTACCAGTCAGAAAGGTCACAGCTCACGGAGCTGGATGGGTTGGTGCTGTTCCAGGACTACATTGTTATACCTGTTAGCATGTGGCAGGAGATGTTAAACAGGATTCATGATGGCCACTTAGGCATTATAAAGTGCAGAGAAAGGGCAGCTATGGCAGTGTGGTGGCCTGGGATCAGTTCCGACATTGCAAGCCAAGTGTCAAAATGTGCCTTTTGACGGGAATACCGGCCTACTCAGAGAAGGGAGCCCTTGATTTCTACTCCGCTGCCTGCAGGCCCATGGCAGAAAATTATCTGCGGATTTGTGCGAGCTGCACTGGAAAAAGTACTTAGTCGTGATCGACTATTAATCCAGGTATTTGGAGAATGCACCCTTGAATGAAATCACAAGTCAAGCAGTTATCACTCGTCTGAAGAGCGTGTTCGCCCGGTGTGGCATACCAATGGAGTTGGTGAGTGATAACAGAATGCAGGAATTGCTTCTACAGGGTTCATTTCTTTCAGCAGAGAATATGATTTTTTACATTGCACGTCTAGTCCACATTACCCGCAGGCCAATGGAATGGCTGAAAGGGCAGTCCAAACAACAAAGTTCATTTTGAAGCAATCTGAGCCATACTTGGGCCTCTTAACCTATAGGGCGACCCCCATTCAAGCCACAGGGTTTAGCCTGGCACAGCTGATGCTAGGACGTCAGATTTGCACAACCTTACCCTCTGTGGGTGTCTTCCAGCCAACTAGCTCTATTTCTCGGGATGAAGTTCTTAAGAGGGATGAAGAGGCAAAAAGGGGCTATCGATTCTTCTACAACAGGAGACACTCTGTGAGGCCCTTGCAGCAGCTGAATGCGGGGCAAAGTGTCAGAATTAAACTGGATGATGAGAAGAAATGGAAGACGCCTGCTACGGTAATTGGACGCTCTCCAGAACCAAGGTCTTATGTAGTCCTTACTGATGGAGGGACAGTCACACATAGAAATCGAAAACATCTTCAGCCTGTACCTGAGAGTTTGAAACTGAATGCCTCAGTACCACCGCCGCTGGGATCCCCTGTTTTAAGAGGGGTGCCTTCCCCTCAGCAAGACCACAGCAGAGATATGTCTTTGCCTCCAGCAGACTCTCAATCACCTTCTTCTGTATTAGAGGACAGTTCATGTAGAGTTACATCAAGCGGAAGAGTGGTGAAACTTCCGGCCCGATATCGGGATTAGCACTAGTTAAAGCAGTGACCGAAAGTATGGGCAGAATAATCCCATGGTCACTGTGGACTAGGGTAGTCTACCCCGATGTTCAAGTTAGGATGTAATTCATGTTGTTTATATTCTATTTAACTTATTTGTTATATACTATACTAAACTGTTGTTGTATACCCTGTTATTTGTTGTATTCAAATGAAAAAAAAAATGTATGCTTTGTCCTTTGAAAAGGGGGAAGAGTGGGAAGTAACGTCACTGGATGGGGGCATGGTCTTAGGTCCGTTATTGTCTATGTCGCAGTTAGTTAGTGAGATCAATGGTACCAGATGTATATTCCCATGCTGTACAATAAAATAGTGTTGTACCCTCTTTGCTGTGTCCTGCATCTCATGACAAGAGATATATAGATAGATCAACAAACAGCACTAAAAAAAGGCTTCCCTGCATTAGAAAAGTAAACTTTCTGCACATTTGTATATATAGACTGCTGCACCGGGCCCCCTGCAGCACTTGGGCCCTGGTGCCCCTGCACGTTCTGCCCCAATGGTAGTTACGCCCCTGACAGAATTACACTGTTATACACTTATCTCACAGAATTGTCACTGCTAAGGAATATTTCTAAGGACATATTCTTTTGTTATTTAATTCACATTTTTTAAGTGACTTTTTGTGTTATTCTGATAACATTTCAGCTCACTGTTTTTTTGTAATATTTTTGTGCGCATTTATTTAATATTACTCATGTCTAACTAATAGGTTCATATTAAAGGGATAGAAGGAAGAAGGTCTAGATTGTATTGTTACACTGGGGAGTTTAAGCATTAACTATAAAGGGGATGGTATAAAAGCAGGGGAATAAGAGGTGTCACTAATTAAATATTTCATGAATTCATGTTATCATATATACAGTAGAAATATGGAACTCCCATTTGCAATAAAAATGCAATACCTAAATATTAGAATATAAGTAAAATAGACATAGCATTAAAAAAAAACTAGAAAACTGACTCATTCACACACACGTGCGCGTGCTCGCACCCACATGCACACACATACAGACACACAGACACACGCACGCACACATGCACGCACAGGCACACACACACATCTCTCTCTCAGCGACCACTGCTATTACCAAAAAAATAAAAATTAAAATAACATGGAAAACATAGTTCACATTCTATAAATAAGCACTTTAGATAAAAATCTATAAGAAAAGCTGCTAAGCCTGTTGGGCTCTCATAGACTTTTCGTCCTCAAGGTCGTGACAGCCTGAGAAATGCAGAGAATAGATGAGAGGAGTAAACATAGCTCTGAGAAATACAGTCCAAACACTTGACAGAAGAGGCTGAGAGTTGGAGGTCACAAGCTGAGTATGTGGAGAAGCCCAGAGTGTTAAATCTCAACTGTCGTGTCACATCCAAGGGTTTCATTTCGGCACTGCATGAATCCTGTAGTGTTTTTATGGCTACAAACACAGCATGTCATTGACTAGATGCAGCTGTTCAGTGTCACCCAGTTTTGGAGCCCCCAATGTGCTGTTGTCTTTTTATTTCCATTTAATTATGTTATATTGATTTGCCCTATTGGATTAGTACAATATTGTAATTTAAGTTAACACTATGCATGGTATTAAGAAGAGTAAAAGCAACAAAATCTTAGTTAACGTTGTGTAATAAAAGCGTTGGATGAAAGGAAATGAAGACTTCTCCCGGTAAGTCGATCTTCAGGGGGTTAGTGTTAGGTTTTTTTAAGGGTGTATTGGGTGGGTTTTATTTTTAGGTTAGGGCTTTGGGCCACAAAAGAGCTAACTGCCCTTTTAAGGGCAATGCCTATCCAAATGCCCTTTTCAGGGCAATGGGGAGCTTAGGTTTTTTTAGTTAGTATTTTTTTGGGGGGTTGTTTGTGTGGGTGGTGGGTTTTACTGTTGGGGGGGGTGTTTGTATTTTTTTTTTACAGGTAAAAGAGCTGATTACTTTGGGGCAATGCCCCGCAAAAGGCCCTTTTAAGGGCTATTGGTAGTTTAGTTTAGGCTAGGGTTTTTTTATTGTGGGGGGGGGGGGGCTTTTTTATTGTGATAGGGCTTTAGTTTAAATTTCTGTAATTTTTTTATTATTTTCTGTAATTTAGTGGGGTTTTTTTGTACTTTAGATAATTTAATTTAATTTAGCTAATTGTATGTAATTTATTTAATTGTAGTGTAGTGTTAGGTGTTATTGTAACTTAGGTTTTATTTTACAGGTACTTTTGTATTTATTTTAGCTAGATAGTTATTAAATAGTTAATAACTATTTAGTAACTATTCTACCTAGTTAAAATAAATACAAAGTTGCCTGTAAAATAAAAATAAACCCTAAGATGGCTACAATGCAACTATTAGTTATATTGTAGCTAGCTTATTGTTTATTTTACAGGTATTTAGTTTTAAATAGGAATAATGTAGTTAATGATAGTAAATTTATTTATATTTATTTAAAATAGATTTAAGTTAGGTGGTGTTAGGGTTAGACTTAGGTTTAGAGGTTAATAAATTTAATATAGTGGCGGCGACGTTGGGGACAGCAGATTTGGGGTTAATAAGTATAATGTTCGTGGCAACGGTGTGGGGGGCAGATTAGGGGTTAATAACATAATGTAGGTGGCGGCGTTGTAGGGGGCGGCAGATTAGGGGTTAATAACATAATGTAGGTGGCGGTGGGCTCCGGGAGTGGCGGTTTAGGGGTTAATAACTTTATTTAGTTGCGGCGGGGTCCGGGAGCGGCGGTTTAGGGGTAAATCAGTATAGTATAGTGTGGGTGCTTAGTGACAGTATACCAATAAAGCTGGGAAAAAGCTGAAGAGCAGCGAGATCAATGACTGTTAGTTAACAACAGTCCGCTGCTCATCGCCCCGTACTTGGTGTGCGGCTTTTTGACAGCTTTTTTGTTAACTTTGGAGAACGTATTCAGGTCCGCGGCAGCGATGTTAGGCGAGCGTATTGGTGCCGGTGAATGCAAGTAAGTTGACGGGTTGATAAATAGGGGCTATAGTGTGATCTTGCCAACAATGGCAAGACCTGCGCTATATCTTGCTCATATATGGTTTTATATTATTAGTGGAGCGGTAGTTGGCGCTCACACATTAACTCTGCTAGACTTTACATTTTTGACTATACTGTAGGTGTGTCAGGTAGCTTGTGTAAGTTAAAAGTAACAAGGTAAAAAGGTAACGTATTCCCCCACAGAAGTCAATGGAGTGGGAAAAGTGGGAGGAAAAAAAACATCCTTGTACTCATGCAAACCCAATTGCATTCTCTCAAGTACTGTAACCCAACATGAAATAGCAATATTACACTTTCCAATGTTCTTCACATAGAAGAAAAAAGGATCAGAGAATCCCCAGAGGTGCGCTGGTGCTGGAAAGAAGCTGTAGAGGTGCTGGATGAAAGCTGTGAATGATCCTCATAGAATTGCGGCTGCACTCCCAGAAGTAATCCGGATGGATACTCAGCTGTAGACAAAAAGAGAGGAAGAGAGAGGCGCCAACCATAAAACAGTATCGCAGGAGCAATATACCGGTGGTTCCCAACAACTCCCCCCGTGCTGGATATACTCACAAGCGATGCGGCACACGTACTGTGCCTAAAACAGCAGATCGGGACTATTCAGGGTCGCCCGACAGACACGCCCAGGAGCCGGTACACGTGATCTCCAGAACTCCAATCATAGGCGAGTTGTCCTGTAAGACTCGGATTGCCCGTAGGTCACTAAAAATGATAGTGACTGGTCTCGGGAATGAGAGACGCTGTAAATCCAATGTGGAAATATGTGGCACATAGGTAATGGATACACAGGCAGCAAGGTGTCTCATAAAAAAGATAATTTATTGTTAAAAACAATAACAGCAACGCGTTTCTCGGCTGAATGGCCGTTTCATCAGGCTGTCTGATTAAATGGCCATTCAGCCGAGAAACGCATTGCTGTTATTGTTTTTAACAATAAATTAGCTTTTTTATGAAACACCTTGCTACCTGTGTATCCATTACCTATGTGCCACATATTTCCACATTGGATTTACATCGTCTCTCATTCCCGAGACCAGTCACTATCATTTTTAGTGACCTACGGGCAATCCGAGTCTTACAGGACAACTCGCCTGTGATTGAAGTTCTGGAGATCACGTGTACCGGCTCCTGGGCGTGTCTGTCGGGCGACCCTGAATAGTCCCGATCTGCTGTTTTAGGCACAGTACATGTGCCGCATCGCTTGTGAGTATATCCAGCACAGGGGGAGTTGTTGGGAACCACCGGTATATTGCTCCTGCGATACTGTTTTATGGTTGGCGCCTCTCTCTTCCTCTCTTTTTGTTCACATAGAAGAATATGTTCTATTTATTGGTAAAATGTATATCTATACACACACACACACACATATATATATATATACACACATATATATATATATACATATATATATATACACACACACACACATATATATATATATATATATATATATAGAGTTGAGTTTCAGAGTTCAGCGCACATAGAATGGAGAAAAACAAAAGCAAATTATGGTGCAGTATGTCAGTACTAGGCAATCAAAAACTAAACGTGAGATTTAAATGTGCTCACCTTGTTTAACCTCAAACATGTGAGGTATGTTGGAAGCATGGAGGGGATGTAATCCCTATCTGTGGTAAAGATGTTTCCAGCTGGTATGCAGAAACTTTTAGCAGGTGGAAATCTTGATATCCCTGGAGTAGAAATATGTTGGTATTTCAGACAAACCCTGTCACTGACAGGCTTAAGAATCCACATCCATCCGGATATTGTGAGCTATCTAGAGCTCAAAAAACCACAAGGAATCATCATCTAGCTGTATTTACAGCAGTTCATGTAACTATTAATTACGGTTTTCCATCATAAACACCAACTTATCCACCTGAACTCTGGGAGCTTTTCAGAGCTCAAAACCACCGCAAGGAATTTACCTTCAGCTGTACTTACAGCATCCTATACCACAATATCACTATTTTTTATCAGCTAGCTGTTTTTGCACCAGCCCTGATAAGAAAAAAACTCACTACCGGATTTATAGAAATATACTATATTTCATCTGCTCACCTATTTCTGTCCCTGATCTGGACTATTATCAAAGAGGATTTCTTTTTATCATTTTTTATTGGACATTGGAAATTAAAAGTGTTTTTATTTTAAATTTCACTTTGTGTCCTTGCAAGCATCATTTATACACATCTCATGAGTGCTGCAATTAATATCCACAATTGATCTCATAGTATGTAAACTGAGCACTAATTGGTTTGCATACATAAAGTTTATACCATACTCCAGAGAGGAGAAGCCTTTCAAGTATAAAGAAGGGGGAAAGAAATAAACAGCAACAAGGAAAGAAATCCAGCAAAAAGAATTAGAGTGTCTCTACCTAACTCCAGAGAGGAAAAGTTTGTCTGAAATACCAACATATTTCTACTCCAGGGATATCAAGATTTCCACCTGCTAAAAGTTTCTGCATACCAGCTGGAAACATCTTTACCACAGATAGGGATTACATCCCCTCCATGCTTCCAACATACCTCACATGTTTGAGGTTAAACAAGGTGAGCACATTTAAATCTCACGTTTAGTTTTTGATTGCCTAGTACTGACATACTGCACCATAATTTGTTTTTGTTTTTCTCCATTCTATGTGCGCTGAACTCTGAAACTCAACTCCATACCTTTATCCTTCACATTCCATTTGATGATAGTGGAATATTCAGAAACTAGCTGCCATTGAAATATATCAGGATATCAGGAGGAACTAATTAGAGCAAAATAACCATTTGCAACATACACAGCGCAGATCAAGAAACACCCAAGCAACACTATATATATATATATATATATATATATATATATATATATATATACACACACACATATATATATATATATATATATATATATATATATATATATATATATATATATAGATATATATATATTGTGACAGAACCCAAGGCATAGTAATGGAAGGTGTCTATATTCCCTCAAAAGTGCTGCAGTGCGGGGTATGGTCTGACAACCCCAGGGAGAATTGTTATGTTTGTTTGCCACATAGAGAAAATATGTGATTTATTTCTGGATCCCTGGGGTGGAGTATTTGGAGAGTAGGGTGTGCTCCACCCCGCAGTTTGCAAGTAGCACATTATGTAAAAAAGTCCAGTCCAGGAATTCTGTCCGACTCAGCTAGCTACTCACCTGCATGTGGTAATTAACAGCAGGTGCTAATAAAATCCCCAGTCAGGGGTTGAGAGGTAGATTTGCCAGCAGTAAAGGGAAACTGCAAACACTCTCCTGAGAGACTGAGAGGAATTATCTCTAAAGGACAAAGTTTGAAAAGTCTGTGCAATATTACTTTTGTGAAAAGCTACTTAGTGCAGACAGTTGTACTTGTTAGTAAGTGCTCAGTGGAGCAAGCCTCTTTTGTTTTGTTTATGTTTATTTTGCCAGTTTTTTTTGCCAGACCTGATAATAAACAGACTGTATTTTATAAAGCTACAACCTTGTGTGGTGCTTCCAGCTTTGAGGACTGTGTGTTTCCAAGATCCCAGGTCACATATGGTGGAGAATGCGGGCAACACACTAATAGTCTTTTAAGGAAACAATACCACACTTAAAATGGAGGAAGTTGTAAAGGCTTTACTAGAGGCTACGGCCTCACAGCAACAGGCTACTGCCACACAGCAGCAAGCTACTGCCAGCCAGCAAGAAAATATTGCAGTGCTACAAAAACTGGCATTAACACAAAGAGAGGAACAGCAGAATATCACATGTACCATGCAGCAGGAGATTTGAGGCCTATCTGAAAGACTGGGCAGGTGTGCTGCAGAAATTCCACACAGTTCTAAGACTCTGAGAGTGAGTAACTATTTTCAAAAGATGGTGGCTACAGATGATGTGGAGGCTTACCTGATGGCTGTTGAAAGGACAGCCGAAAGAGAAGGGTGGCCTGCGTCTGAATGGGCAAGTCTCCTTGCGTCATTTCTGAGTGGAGAACCTCAGAAGGCATATTATGATTTGGAGCCTGAGCAGGCCAGTGATTATAAAAAGCTAAAAACAGAAATCTTGGCCCGCCTGGGAGTAACGACAGCAGTAAGGGCCCAGCGATTTCACTCCTGGACTTACAGTCAAGACAAAGCCGTGCGGTCACAGATGTTTGACTTGATACATCTTGCCAGAAAATGGCTACAGCCAGAGGTCAACTCAGCTAGTCACATTGTGGAACAGCTCGTGATGGACCGGTTCCTGCGAGGATTGCCTGTTTCCCTGCGGCAGTGGGTCAGCCAGAGTGAACCTAAAACTGCTGACGGTCTAGTTGCCCTGGTGGAACGCTATTTGACTGCCGGAGAGTTTCTACAAATCCCCAACCAGGAAAGACCTAGAACCCCGAAGATCCAGAGTCCCAGTAAATTGGGTAAGACTGTTCCGGGGAAAAGGGGGTATCGGGAGGAGCAGATGGGTTTTTACAACCCGAGGGACATTACTGCAAGGGACAAGAGTTTTGTGAGGCAGGAAGGGTCCACAATAGCCTCAAAGATGTTGTCTAATGCTAATATTAAATGTTTTCAATGTAAAGAGTATGGACATTTTGCAAAGGACTGCCCTGAGAATGATATTGCTGTGGAATGGAATGTTGGCAATATGAGAGTCAATTATTCATTGTACTCTCGCTCAGTATATGCAATTACCAAAAATGATTGTTTAAATGGCCACCCTTGGTGCACTGTAAGGGTGGAGGGAAATGAAATTAAAGCTTTGCTGGACTCTGGTAGCATGGTTACGCTCATAGACAGGGGTCTGTTGAGAAATACTCCTATTGATAATTACCAGAACCTAGATATTGCTTGTGTCCATGGGGACATACACAAGTATCCAACTGCTAAAATACTTATTGAAACTCAAAATGGCCCTATAAATCATAGAGTTGGTTTAGTGGATAAATTAGTCCATGAAATGATAATAGGCAGAGATTTTCCCCATTTTTTGAATCTATGGGATGCTGCTGAGGAAAATTCACTGGATTCAGTAGAGGGCGCTGTTTGTGACTTTCCCTTTTCTGATTTATTGGGCGATGACTTAGACAAAATAACTCCTGCTAGAGGGAAACACTCAACCCCTATGGAAACCCTAGTTGGAGGTAATACTGAACAGAATAATACAGGTCAATCTAATATATCTGAACCTGATGTAGAAATAACTGACCTAGAGGTTAGCCCAAGTAACTTTAGGGCTGCACAATGGGAGGATCCAACTTTAGCTGTGGCTAGAAACTATATTTCCATAAGAAATGGCACCCCCATTAATACTGTTAAAGCGCTCACATATCCATACTTTGAAGTGGAAAATTATTTATTGTACAGAGTTGGGAAAAAGGAGTCTGTCAAACAGCTGTTAGTACCCCAGGCATATTGACACACTGTATTAAATCTGGCACATAGCCACATACTTGGGGGGCACTTGGGGATTGAAAAAACCAGAGAGAGAATTCTTAGGAGGTTTTATTGGCCAGGTGTAATGGCATCTATCACAAACTATTGTTCTTCTTGTCCTGAATGCCAATTAACTGCCCCTCTTACAGCATACCGTAGCCCCTTGGTGCCCTTACCCATAATTGAGGTCCCATTTGAACGCATTAGTATGGATTTTGTGGGTCCTCTTGTAAAGTCTGCAAGGGGGCACCAGTATATATTGGTAATAGTAGACTATGCTACACGTTACTCTGAGGCAATACCCATGCGTACTACTTCAGCAAAAGCAATTGCTAAGGAGTTAATGTTAATGTTCAGCCGTGTTGGGATTCCCAAAGAAATATTAACAGACCAAGGCACTCCATTTATGTCGAGAATTACAAAGGAGTTGTGTAATCTTCTTCAGATAAAGCATCTGAAAACATCCGTATATCACCCACAAACTGATGGTCTGGTAGAACGATTTAATAAAACACTAAAAGCTATGCTCAAAAAAGTAATTGATAAAGATGGGAAAAACTGGGATTTCCTTTTGCCTTATTTAATGTTTTCCATCCGAGAGGTCCCTCAAGCTTCTACTAGGTTTTCGCCCTTTGAACTTTTGTATGGAAGACACCCCAGAGGGTTGCTAGACATAGC
>NC_069508.1:109107102-109154602 GCF_027579735.1 Bombina bombina | reverse complement strand
GTCTTTAGAGTAACAATTTTAACTGCACAAATAAAGAAACATATTTTTGCTGCACCATAATTTGTTTTTTAATTCATTCATCATAGGGGCTCGCTTTTAATTTTGAAACACACTGAAAGAATACAGCAAAATTAGTGATTTGGGGATTAGTCTGAAATCTGAATGCACATATCTGTTATTTAGGCATTGGTCAATGATGAACTGAATTAATACTCGTGAAACATGAATTATTAATTACAAAAGTAAGTACAAAGTTTAAGGGGCAATGAATACTCAAATGAAAGGCCGACCCTTTGGGTAGGGCAAGAAGGACACCCTTAGAGAGTGCCTGCACTGTATCAAGAGTAAGGATATGGGAAGGAGCAAAGCACAGTACATCCTGTATTTAGTTTATGAAGAAGTGTTTATGGTATCAGGAGGCGTACTATACACTTTTATGCTTTATATAGGACACACTGAATGTTGGCATAGGGTTGGCCATACAGGGAGAGGGAAATAAGGGAACTGGGCTGGGGGCCCCACCATTGTTAAGTGTGACCCTGGCAAATTAGCATGAAAGTAAAGAATGTCATAGTGTAATGTTCTTATTGTGTATGGCCTTGCATGTACTCTGTAGAGTTTCAGCAGGAATATATAACTTTGAGGTTGTACCTAGATAAAAAAAAAAAGATTACAAAACAGTAATGAAAACATGGTGATTGCTGGAGTATTTTACTCTGTGTTTTTTTTTATTATTATAACTTTGGCTGATAGGGGTTGTTAGTGCAGTAGCCCTGAATTCAAAAAGATGAGTCATTTCAAGGACTTGTTTATATATTGGCTATTGGTACATCTTTACAATCAAAAATACATCAAAGAATATTTGTTCTCAGCTGACAAAGTTGACGTTCTAGAAGATCAAATAAGTAGTGATAATATAAAAGTGAAGGCTCAGACAGATTAATCAGATCTTAAATATAGACAAAAACATTGGAAAATTATACATTTAGGAAACAAAAATCAAAAGGTTGATTATAGACTAATGGTAAATTTGCTGACAGCAAAATAACAAGAACAGAACATATTATTATTTGAAATACATGGAAGTCTGGCAAACAATGCGTTAGCACAATAGACAAGGTCAGTAGGATGTGTGGTTGTATAAAAAGAGGTATTAGCAACAGAAAAAGTGAGTTATTTATGCCTCTATTTAGGTCTCACAAAGGTTATGTTTTACAGTTCTGGTGACCATGGGGCCTATTTATCAAAGGTCTTGCGGACCTGATCCAACAGTGCGGATCAGGTCCGCAAGACCTCGCTAAATAAATTAAAAACGGTTCAAGGAGGGTCTTAAAATCCAACAAGGGGACCGTTCATGACCTTAATATACATTGCTTAGAGGAAAAAATGGGAAGAAATGTCATGATAGAAAGAGATTTAAAAAAAAATGAGGATGAATTATTTTTTCACAGAAAAATAAAACAAACTAAAAGAAGGTGATGTGGAGGATTGTAAATTCAGGAGTAATTTACAAAAGCATATTCATGAAATGTAGGGACACATTTCTAAAGAGAATACAATACTCCAAATACAGAGACGGCTATACAGAGAATTAAATAAGCATATAACTTCAATAGAAGATAAAAGCAAACGTGAATTCAATTTGTTTGCAGGTTTCAAAACAAGACAATAGCACAGGCCCTGGAATCTGCCACGCTAATTATCCTATTAGCGCGCCCTAGAGCTCTGGGATGAATGGCCATATACATATAAATTTGTGTGTGTGTGTGTATATATATATATATATATATATACATATATACACACACATATATATATATACACACATATATATATATATATATATATATATACACACATATATATATATATATATATATATATATATATATATATATATATATATACAAAGAAATCCAAGAAGGAAGACGTCAGCACCCACAGTTCATCAAAGTGTTTCCTTTATTTTACAGTGACATAGAAGACAAAGCAGCAACGTTTTGGATCCATCTGATCCTTAGTCATGGATCCGAAACATTGCTGCTTTGTCTTCTATGTCACTGTAAAATAAAGGAAACACTTTGATGAACTGTGGGTGCTGACGTCTTCCTTCTTGGATTTCTTTGTATTACATTAGAGGTGTGCAGGACCCTCTGGCGTATGTGCACCCCTTAAAGAAAATTACTTCACACTATTTTGTACCTGTGCTGGACCCTCCATTTTTTGATTATATATATATATATATATATATATATATATATATATATATATATATATATATATATATATATATATATATATATATATATATATATATATATATATATATATACACACATTGCATGTATGTGTGTATATATATAGCTTTGTTATCTGTCGAATGCGGAAGTAGGAAGTCTCTTGTTGATTTCGGCTGTTTTTACAGCCAGATTTATGATTGTGAAAAATCACCACACTGTGCAAATCCACACAAATGTGTATGTATATATGTGTCTATATAAACTGTGAGTATGTGGTGATTTTTCATAATCATAAATCTGGCTCTAAAAAGAGCTGAAGTCAACAAGAGACGCCCATGTCTAACATTATTTACATTTGTATAAAGTAGACATTCAATTACAAGATTCAGTTACAATCATATTATAATAGAGGGGTTACCAACACATTTACTAAGTTCTTCCCAAAAAATATTTTGTTATGGTAAGAGACCTTGTATGTTAGTTTATTAGCATTATTCTTGCTTACCTGAAGATCTTGTCTGAAGGTTGCTCCCCAAGAACTAGATCAAACCCTCTCTGGAACATAGTATATGGCCACGGTCTGCATTATATAAAGTTAAATTGTGTCATTCACATTGTTTAAATGTTGTATCTTTAAAAAATAACCAGACAACATATGTTATAGAAAGCAATTTAAGTTTTGTATTGTATAAAACCTTACAATTTTGTTGGTTTGAATTTACACCTCTTTATATTTATAGAGATTACATTACTCGAATACAGCATATCTGTTAACAGCTGACTAGAGGGGGGACTTCCAGATGGCAGTCATTTTACTGGTCACAATAAGCTTCAGCTCCTGATGATTTCTTTAATCTTGTGTGAAATACCCTAAAATACACCCTTTATATTATTAAAGGGCCTCAGATGAAATCAACCTGGTCCAGGATATGGTGTTTTGGGTCATGGCTTTCCAGCCCTAAGTACCTGTCATTCTAATTTGTGGCCTTCCTCTGCATAAGAAACCTTAGCACTGCCCCCCACAACTTGACACGTGCTGTCTTTTCTTCAGATCATGGCAAAAAGAGGATACTGCCTACATTTTGACCAAGCTCTGTAACATGCTAAAAGCACTTTGATTTGCATTTGAGATAACACTGATAGCCATGACCAGGAATGCAGAGGTCACCTGTGGTTACTGCATATGATGTGAATCTTTCAGTGACAACAGCATAGCAACTCAAATCTGAAAGTGAGGTGTTGTTTCTTCAATCTTTACTTACCTCACAGGGTCCATGCTGGAATTTGAACGGTGCTTAAAGAGCTAGCAGCTTCTATGGAATGGAGGCTATATAAATGAAAGAAGCCTCCTTTGGGGTGTACTTTCAAGATTGAGGCAGTGGATGGTGGTGGAGGTATCCCTGCTGTCATGATAACTGTATGTCTAAATGAGTGATTTCTGTCCCTGGTGCAGTAAGAAATACTGTAACTTTAAGGAGGCCTAGAAGATCAAGTAGGCCTTAATCACAGTAGTCCATATTAGCTCTGTGTTTATAGCATGTGGTTGCTTGTGTAATTGAGTTAATAACTATACTCTGGCAATTACTATTTGGATATACTAGTTTCACTTCTGCTTTCCCTGCTTCTGTTTAACCATTTTATTTGAACTGGTTTGGTTTATGATTTCAGCTTGTTTGTGAACACTGCATTTGTTAATTGATTTTGTGCTGCTTTTCCATGAGAGGCCTTGACCCGGACTGTCTAACTTAGATTACCTTAACCCTGGATTCCTTTACTATCAGAAGATATGCATTTAAGTAACTTATGCAAGTTTATATTCGTCTGGATAGCGAGACTAAACTTTTACATAGGTATGTCAATCTTTGATATTTGAATTTATCCTATATAATGAGAGAGAGGAGAGAGAGAGAGAAGAGAGAGAGAAGAGAGAGAGAAGAGAGAGAGAAGAGAGAGAGAAGAGAGAGAGAAGAGAGAGAGAAGAGAGAGAGAAGAGAGAGAGAAGAAGAGAGAGAAGAGAGAGAAGAAGAGAGAGAAGAGAGAGAAGAGAGAGAAGAGAGAGAAGAGAGAGAAGAGGAGAGAAGAAGAGAGAAGAGAGAGAGAAGAGAGAGAGAAGAGAGAGAAGAGGAGAGAAGAAGAGAGAAGAGAGAGAGAAGAGAGAGAAGAGGAGAGAAGAAGAGAGAAGAAGAGAGAAGAAGAGAGAAGAGAGAAGAAGAGAGAGAAGAGAGAAGAAGAGAGAGAAGAGAGAGAGAAGAGAGAGAAGAGAGAGAAGAGAGAGAAGAGAGAGAAGAGAGAGAAGAGAGAGAAGAGAGAGGAGAGAGAGGAGAGAGAGAAGAGAGAGAAGAGAGAGAAGAGAGAGAAGAGAGAGAAGAGAGAGAAGAGAGAGAAGAGAGAGGAGAGAGAGGAGAGAGAGGAGAGAGAGGAGAGAGAGGAGAGAAATAAAAAAATAAATAAATAACATAACACGGCCCGTGTCAACGGGCTTTAGGACTAGTAAACTTATAAACAGTTACTTTCTACCTAATTGTTGTATTTTTTGTAGGAGCTGATTAAAGTATGTGAGAGAATTTAGCTACTAAGTTTTGCCTCTTTGCTTTCTTACCCTTGGTCTTTGTTTGAACACTGTGTTTTCATCCAGTGCTCTAGTAAAGGCTTGTGGTGAGATGAGCCTCTCAGCCATTAATTCCAGTTTCTTTCATTCTGAAACAACATCACTCGACTTTAAACTGAGAAGACACCTGCTTGGACAGCAAAATGGTTTGCTGTTTGTTACTCCTGCTGTTGTTCCAAATGTGTCTATTAAAGTGGAAACTGTTACCTAATATGCTTAGTAGAATATGTCAGAGGCATGACTTGTTACCGATGCGTGATGTGGTGGCAGAGGGCAATTTGGATCAGTGTGACTCTGTACTGCGGAACTTATCATGGTGGCAGCCAGATTATTTAAGCTCTAGCAATCAGCTGAGATGTCAAATAGTCCAGATTTTTTGAACACCTCTCTCCTTTTGTTGGTGACCAGTCTGGTCACAGTTTCTACCTCATAATCTTGTAGACTTGTAATAGGCTAATAAGTATTTTTCATGTTCCTAAAAATATCCAAACCTTTTTGCAGTTTGTTTCCACCTTAAACTGACTATGGTGTGATAAATTATAATAATTTACCTGTCAGGTCATTTTGATTATGGTTGTCTAAACATTGCACCATTATTTATAACTACTTGATCTAAAAATGTGCTTCCATTCCATTGTTTGCTGAAACCATGACATCTTGTCTATAATTACCTAGTGGATAAAGGGGAAGACAAGCAGACTTAAGCAGAAATAATGAGACAAAGAGAATTTTAAGTAGAGAATAAAGAGGATAGAGCAAGAACTGCAAAAGGGGGAAATGGGGGTAAGGATGCAGGGAGACGTTTTATAGCTCATATGTAACCAATGAAATGTATTTATCTATGGGTTACCTACTGTGAAGAATAGTATGCCTATCTTTTTAAATGCCTAAGTCCTCCAACGATTTTATATTAATATTGTACCCAATAACGTGCTAGATTATGAGTGGAGTGCTATTTAGAATATTAAAAAATATGAATAATTATTAAAAAATTACTATACATACTGTAATATATATATATATATATATATATATATATATATATATATATATATATACTTTAGTATTTTTTTACAATATGTATAATTTTTTTATAATATATTAATATTTTTTATATTATATTTTCATATTTTTAATAATATTATTTAATATTTATATTATAAGTTAACCCGAAACCACATTAGACCTAATTTGCAAATCCCAATACGAGTTACGCATATTTTACATTACTAAGTTCTTCACATAGAAAATAATGTAATTTTTATTATTAAAATATATTTCTATATATATCTGATACTGTTAATGTAAAATAGATACAATATATATATCTAAATGAATAGATGTATAGGTATTTAAATATATATATATATAGAGAGATATGTATTTAAAATAAAATGAGCATTCTTTGGAATGTGAAATATGTAAAGTAAATATGCAGTAAAATACAAATACATAATACACATGTTAGCCAAAAATAGCTAATTGTTGCTACCCACTGTCACACCTGAGGATATATATCCCCCCGTTTAACCAATTCCTGGATAATAACTGGATCAGGGGTGAAACAGGAAGACAATTTCACTATACAGTTGTAGGCAGAAGGACACAGAGGGAAGATGTAGCCACAAGAAACAGCAGGGGAAAACAAAACACAGTCCACAGCAAACGAGTATCAGTCCAAAGAGCAACAAGGCAGAAGGGAATCCAAAAAACAAGTCTAATAAACAAGCTAAGCTAAAGGTCAGAATCTAGAAACAGTTTCAAATGGGATCAGGCAAGAGATTAGTTAAAAAAAACAAAAAAAAAAACAGGCAAAATTAGCAACAGGAAACCAGACAAAGATAGCACACCCATGAAGCAAACAATAACAACCCATAGACAGGCTCAGAAAACAGGAAGTGCTATCTATTTATTTAAAGTCTGCTGATGATTGCTGATCTGTCGCAGCTGGCAGGCAGGTGGAGCCAAAGAGTCAGAAGAACAACGTAATTGGCTCAAACATAACAGGCTAGTGTCTGAAGCCTACCTGTGGCTTAGTGGTAAAGCCTAGGCTGTCACACCGCACTGCTCTAGCTGTTGCTAGGGGCGCGGCACCTGCTAACCTGCTCGTTGTCAGGGGCTGTGTCTTCTCCTGTTGCGTGCGGCGCTGACTTTATCGCCGCACGCTCCTCTCTCTGAAGCCGGTCGGGATCCCCTGTGGCATGAATCCTGTGCCTATGTAAGTTGCTCTCTAACAATCCATCACTGCTCAAGTATAGGTGTTACTTTGTGTGCTCCTGGGTGTGATAGATTACTGCATTCTGGTTTGCTATATCGTTAATGAACTCTGCCTGTCTGACTACTCTGCTTGCTTAACCCCTAAAGTACTGGATTGCCTCACTGTTAATAAACTCTGCCTGTCTGACTACTCTGCTTGCTTAACCCCTAAAATACTGGATTGCCATACTGTTGCTGAACATTGCCTGTCTGACTACTCTACCTATTTATCCCTTGAATCTTTGGACTGCCTTACTGTTGCCAAACTCTGCCTGCCTGACCATTCTAGTGGTTTACCCTTGAACTGCCTTACCACTGGTTTCTCTACCTGTTGCTGTCAAAGGCTATCCTGTTGTCTTCAGTCCTTCAAGAGGTCTACCCTTGAGCAACCTACCTACTGAGTCCCTGCCTGCTGCCGCCAAAGACTAGCCTGCCTATAGTGAGTACTGCTTACCTCATCTTCCGAACTTTCTCTGCTCTGGGATATTTCCTATCATTCCGGCTTCACGCCGGGATAAAAAGACTACTGGCCAAGTTCGGTCTGATAGTGGAATATCCCACAAGCATTGCATAGGCTCTACAACACTGCAGACGCAGGTTCAATATCCAAATTGATCAAGACATGTGACACCTGTGGCAATATTTGGAATTTATTTAACAATTAAATATCCAAATAATGAATTTTGTACATACCTATTTATTTTCCTGCTACATTTAAGGAGGTTAACAATGAAATCTTACAAGATTATGATGAAGTCTAAGATCACAGTAAAGCAAAGTATGAACTCAGCAACAATGATGCTGATTGGTTGTTTTCCTTTTTTACCATGCAGATGACAGTAAAAGGGTAGCAGATGAATAAATGCTCACAAAGCACACACTATGGTGAGCTAAAGACATTTTACATAGAAGTATTCATGTAATGTTTTCTAGTCAGCTTTTTACAGATATACAGTACTGAATTACTTTCAAATGATTTGGCATATTGGCAGCATGTCCCTTTAAGGGAAGTGATAGTCACATTCAGATTAATGGTTTTAACTATTTTATTTGCAAAATGGATAAATCTTATTAAAAACAAAATTATTTCTTTCCTGATATGGTTAGTCCATGGCTTGAGTAATTACTGTTGGGAATATTTTTCTCCTGGTCAGCAGGAGGAGGCAGAGAGAATCACAGTTTAACTGCTAAGTATCACTCCCTTACCCACAACCCCCAGTCATTCGACCGAAGTGAAATGGAGAAAAAGGAGTAACACAAAGTGTAGAGGTGGCTGAGGTTATAGTCAAAATAATAACTGTCTTAAAATAAAGTGTTCTAACTATATCAGGAAAGAAATTAAATTTATCAGGTAAGCATACATTTTGTTTTTCTTTCCTAACATATGGTGAGTCCACAGCTTGAGTAATTACTGTTGGGAACCAATACCCAAGCTAGAGGACACAGATAAATAGGGAGGGACAAGACAGGCTGTCCTAAACAGAAGGCACCACCACATGAAGAACCTTTCTCCCAAAAGAAGCCTCAGCCGAGGCAAAAGTATCAAATTTGGAAAAAGTATGTAGAGAAGACCAAATTGCAGCCTTGCAAATTTGTTCCACATAATCTTCATTTTTGAAAGCCCAAGAAGAGGAAACAGCTCTTGTGGAATGAGCCATAATTCTCTCAGAAGGCTGCTGTCCAGCAGTCTCATAAGCCAAACAAATTATACTTTGTAACCAAAAATAAAGAGTAGTAGCAGTAGCAGTAGCTTTCTGACCTTTACATTTCCCAGAGAAACTGACAAAGAGGGCAGAGGACTAGTGAAAATCCTTAGTCGCCTGTAAGTAGAATTTAAGAACAACATCCAAATTGTGTAACAAACGTTCTTTGGAAGAAGAAGGATTAGGACACAGAGAGGGAACAACAATTTCCTGGTTGATATTTCTATTAGAAACAATCTTAGGAAGAAAACCTAACAGTACGAAGAACCGCCTTATCGGCATGAAAAATAAGATAAGGGGAATCACACTGCAGAGCTGAGAGTTCCGAGACTCTTCGAGCAGAAGAGATAGCAACAAGAAACAAAACCTTCCAAGATAACAACTTAATGTCTATGGAATGCAACAGCTCAAACGGAGCCAGCTGTAAAACTTTAAGAACAAGGTTAAGGCTCCAAGAAGGAGCAACAGACTTAAAAGACAGGCCTGATTTTGACCAAGGCCTGACAAAAAGATTGCACATCTGGCACATCTGCCAAACATTTATGTAGTAAAACAGATAAAGCAGAAATCTAACCCTTTAGGGTACTGATTGACAATCCCTTTTCCAGGCCTTCCTGAAGAAAAGATAAAATTCTACGAATTCTAATTTTACTCAAAGAGTAACCCTTGGATTCACACCAATAAAGATATTTACGCCATATCTTATGGTAAATCTTTCTAGTAACAGGCTTGTGAGCCTGAATCAGGCTTAGACAGAATTAAGCATTCAATCTCCAAGCAGTCAGCTTCAGAGAAACGAGATTTGGATGAAGGAAGGAACCCTGAATCAGGAGGTCCTTCCTCAGAGGTAGTCTCCAAGGTTGGAGAGATGACATCTCCACTAGGACTGCAAACCAGATCCTGTGACGCCACACAGGGGCTATTAGAATCATCAATGCCCTCTCCTGTTTGATACGATTAATGACTCGTGGAAGCAGAGCAAACGGAAGAAACAGGTATGCCAACCTGAAAACCCAAGGAACCACCAAAGCATCTATCAGAATGGCCCGTGGATCTCTTGATCTTTAAGTGTACCTTGGAAGCTTGGCGTTCTGATGGGATGCCACCAGATCTAACTCCGGCAACCCCCCCCCCCATTTGAGGACTAAGCTGGAAAACACCGCCGGATGGATTTCCCACTACCCAGGATGAAAAGTCTGTCTGCTCAGAAAATCTGCTTCCCAGTTGTCTACTCCTGGAATGTGTATGGCAGATAGACAGCAATTGTGGTTCTCTGCCCACTGAAGAATCCGAGTAACCTCCTTCATGGCTAAGGAACTCAGAGTTCCTCCCTGGCGATTGATGTAAGCCACAGAAGTTATGATTTCTGACTGGAACCTAATAAACTGGGCTGAGGACAGCTGAGGCTAAGCCAATAGAGCATTGTAAATCACCCTCAACTCCAAGATGTTGATGGGAAGAGCAGACTCCTCCCAAGTCCAAAGGCCCTGAGCTTTTAACAAGTTCTAGACTGCTCTCTAGCCCAGCAGGGTGGCATCTGTGGTCACGATCACCCAGGAAGGTCTCCAAAAGCATGTGCCATGAGACAGATGTTCCTGAGAAATCCACCATGGGAGAGAGTCTCTTGACGACTGATCTAACTCTATTTTATAAGATAGATCCACATGGTCACCATTCCATTGTCTGAGCATGCACAACTGGAGAGCTCTCAAATGGAATTGAGCAAAAGTAATGATGTCAATGGAAGCCACTATCAGACTGATTACCTCCATACATTGAGCCACTGAAGAATAAGCAGTAGCCTGAAGAGAAAGGCAAGAGGAAATAATTTTGTTTTTCCTGACCTCTGTCAGAAAAATCTTCATCAATAGAGAATCTATTATGGTCCCTAAGAACACTACCTTTGTAGCAGGGGAAAGGAAGCTTTTTCCCAGATTCACATTCCATCCATGGGAACGAAGAAAAGACAGCAATATCTCTGTGTGAGATTTTGCTTGTTGAAAAGATGGCGTCTGAACCAATATGTCGTCCAGGTAGGGTGTCACAGCAATTCCACGAAACTGGATCATTTCCAAAAGAGCCCCCAGAACCTTTTAAAAAATTCTGGGAGCCGTGGATAGACCAAATGGACAGGCCACAAACTGGAAATGTTTGTCCAGAAAGGCAAATCTCAGGAATCTGTGATGATCCCTGTGAATAGGAACATGAAGATATGCATCCTTTAGGTCTATGGTTGTTATGAACTGACCCTCTTGTACTAAAGGAAGAATGGAGTGTATAGTATCCATCTTGAAGGATGGAACTTGTTTAGACATTTCAAGTCTAGAATGGGACGGAAAGTTCCCTCTTTTTTGGGAACCACAAATAGGTTGGAGTAGAACCCAAGACCCTGTTCCTGCACTGGAACTTGAACTATCACTCCCAGGGAGGAAAGATGTTGTATACATTTCAAGAATGCCTTTCTCTTTATCTGGTCTGCAGATAATCTTGAGAGATGGAATCTGCCTCTGGAAGGAAAAGTCTTGAATTCCAATTTGTAACCCGGGGATACTATGTCCACAGTCCAGGGATCTGGGACATCTCAAATCCAGGCTTGAGAGAACTGAGAAAGTCTGCCCCCCACCTGATCTGATCCCGGATTGGGGCAAACCCTTCATGCTGATTTGGAATCAGCTGTGGGCTTCTTTGAGTGTTTCCCTTTGTTCCAAGACTGATTGTGTTTCCAAGAAGACTTGGATTGTTCCTGTTTGGAAGAAGAAGGGGAAGGCTTTCCTCTGAAGTTACGAAAGGAATGAAAATTACTCTGACATACTTTAGGCCTATTCTTCTTATCTTGAGGTAGAAAATACCCTTTTCCACCTGTAATATCAGAGGTAATTTCTGCCAAACCGGGTCCAAACAAGGTTTTGCCCTTGTAAGGAATCTCCAGAAGCTTGACTTTAGAGGAAACACCCGCAGACCAGGATTTCAACCATAATGCCCTGCGGGCTAGGACAGTGAAACTAGAAGTTTTAGCTCCTAGTCTAACAACCTGTAAAATGGCATCTGCAATAAAGGAATTGGCCAACTTAAGACCTTTAATCCTATCTTGAATTTCACCCAAGGAAGTCTCTACTTGAAGAGAATCAGACAAGGCGTTGAACCAATAAGATGCTGCCCTAGTCACAGTGGCAATACACAGCACAGGTTGCCATTGGAGACCTTGATGAACATAAATCTTTTTCAAATAAGCCTCCAGCTTCTTGTCCATCAGATCCTTAAAAAAGCAGCTATCCTCAAAAGGAAAAGTGGTTCTCTTAGACAGAGTGGAAATGGACCCTTCAACTTTGGGTACAGTATACCAAGGGTCTTTAATAGTCCACTCCTCGACAGGAAACATTTTCTTAAAAATGGGAGATGGGGAAAAAGACACCCCTGGTTTCTTCCATTCCTGTGAGATAATCACCCTAGATCAGTCTAGCACAGGAAAAACCTCCAAAGTAGAAGGTTCATCAAAGAAACTATTATGTTTACTATTTTTTTTAGGAGTGACAACGACAGGGGTATCGGAGTCATCTAAAGTAGCTAAAACCTCCTTTAACAATACACAAAGGTGTTCAAGCTTTAATCTGAAGGATACCACCTCAGTCTCAGAAGAAGGAATTATACTGTCCGAATCTGAGATTTTCCACTTCAGAAAGTCCAGATGTATCTTCCTCATCAGACTTATGAGGAAGGGCAACTTGGGAAGCAGAACTGAGGACAGGAACCTTACTTTCTGAATTTCTAGATTTCCTGAAGATACCTGGGCAGCAATTTCTGCTTTTAAATAAACTCCACTAAGAGTTATAGAGAAACCACAGGGCACTGCATGTGACGCCATTGAGGCTTGGGACGTAGCAGGAAAAAGCTGAGGTATTATTTTAACAGCATCATTCTGAGAGACATTAGGCTCAAAAGATTTACCTTTATTTTGCAAGGTTTTCTTGACACATGGAGAACAAAATTGCATAGGAGCTGCAATTTGTGCATCAATTCAAAACATAATAAGCATGAATTCATGAGAGCAGGCTCTTGCTCCATATCAGACATGTGAAACAATAAATAAACTTGTACAAAGATTTTAATATTCAATTAAAATAAGCCACGGAACAAATACCCTTTAAATTTTATCCCAAATTAGGATCGATCCCCAGCTAAAATTATGTGAGAAAAGTTAAGAAAAAACATTTAATAAACATCAAATAAACTTTTAAAATATCCCTTAGGCAACCCCACACCTCAATTACTAAGGTTCCTTACCGCTACCAATTAAGACCAGATCACCCAGAAATGGAGAAAAAACTATTTTTCCTCAAAAACGTTATGAAGTAATGCCGGTCATGTGACTGCAACTGCTGAGCTCAAATTACTGCTGCTACACAGAGAGGCACTAAAAATAGCTCCCTGGTACACTGAGTATCAGAAATATCCGGGTTTTTTTTCAAACCTGTCAGTTTAAAATGTTGCATCGTTTTATTTTAAAGCAAAGGGGAAATGAATACACTGCTGAAATAGAAAATGCAGCCTTACTTTCAGTTGAAACTTGTATTGTTTTATCAAGTAAATATGTGTCAGAAAAAAGTCTAATAAAAACATTTCACCCTTTCTTTTTAAAAGAGTTTAAATGTTATTCTCACACATGCTACAGTGCCTGCTTCATGCCCCAGTGTAAGCCATACAACAGGATTATCTATGTCCCAATAAAAAAGCAGTGTCTTTTAATTTGTTAAGTGTATGGTCTCCCCAACTGGATAAAAAGCACTTACCTGCTCTGCTGTCCGGCATGTAGACAGTTACAAGGTATGAGAAGACACAATTCTTCACAGAGACCTTTGAAAAAGAAAGAACAGAGTAGCCCACTCTGGCTTTCTAAAGTAGGGCAGCAATTGTTAGGAAAACACAGTAAATACCTCTTCACAAGTTCCTTACTGCTTTAAAGCCACCACTACCTGACTGCAAGGAATGACGTGGAATACGGCTATACCCCAAAACTCTCTTGTAGGTGAAATCACCGAAGGCAAAGAGAATGACTGGGGTTGAGGGTAAGGGAGTGATACTTAGCAGTTAAACTGTGGTACTCTTTGCCTCCTCCTGCTGGCCAGGAGAGATATTCCCAACAGTAATTACTCAAGCCGTGGTCTCACCATATCTTAGGAAAGAAAACATTTTTAAACATGTTATCATTTAGCAGATGGCATATACAGACATCCCAACTCTCCCGGAAGTTCCGGAAGTCTCCCACATAGAAATAGCAGCTCCCTGACACCTGCAAATTAAACAATATCCCGGAAAGAGCAGTGTAAGAGAATATCAAATTTGTGCCTGCACTTTTCATTTCTACTTGTAGGTGTCACTTTTCCGTTATAGCTCAGTGTAAATAGTTACTGCGTTCCTCTCGGGACTTTTTTCCACCTTCCTGAACTCTAGTGCGGTGCAAGACATAGCAGACCTAATATAGGTGAGGTGACTCCCATACTTTATATTGTGCAGACTCCTATAATTTATATTTTGCAGACTCCTATACTTTATATTGTGCAGACTCCTATACTTTACACTGTGCAGACTCCCATACTTTATACTGTGCAGACTCCCATACTTTATACTGTGCAGACTCCCATACTTTATACTGTGCAGACTCCTATACTTTATATTGTGCAGACTCCTATTCTTTATATTGTGCAGACTAACAAACTTTATATTGTGCAGACTCCCCTACTTTATATTGTGCAGACTCCCATACTTTATATTGTGCAGACTCCCATACTTTATATTGTGCAGACTCCCATACTTTATATTGTGCAGACTCCTATTCTTTATATTGTGCAGACTAACAAACTTTATATTGTGCAGACTCCCCTACTTTATATTGTGCAGACTCCCATACTTTATATTGTGCAGACTCCCAAACGTTATATTGTGCAGACTTCCATACTTTATATTGTGCAGACTCCCAAACTTTATATTGTGCAAACTCCCAAACTTTTTATATTGTGCAGACTCCCAAACTTTATATTGTGTGGACTCCCATTTTTTAGCTATAAAATGTTTTATATATATATATATATATATATATATATATATATATATATATATATATATATATATATATATTTATACATGCAAGGTCCATCTTGTCTTTTTTATTTATATGGGTATTTTTTTTTTCTCACATACGTTTTGTGATAACATTTTCAACTATTTCATAATCAGAGCATTAAGGAATTTGGAATTGGGCAGGGGGGCACGGGGGGGGGGGGACCTCCCTGAAATTAGTTTTTGCAGGTTGGGATGTCTGCATATAACAAAACTAAGGAACAATTTAATCATGTTGACTTTATTGTTATATCTTTTTACGTACCCCTGGTTGGTGCCCCACTCGTTACGGATACAAAGATGTTTATGCACAGGATCTTTCATATAACCTTCATGACACAAGCAGTCCCCTGAGTGAAGAAAGTAGATTTAGCAATGTCAGTCATATCTTTTTAGGCTTCTGTAGTCTAAACTTAACTGTAATCAAATCACAACTGAGACTGTAAGAAAAAAATTGCATCTAATTGAAGTTTCTTTCATAGACAATGTGTACATATTGTTGGAAGGATTAAATTGAACATTTACCCTTAAGTTATCAAAATCTAAATATTGGAGAGATAACTTTAGGAAAATAAAGTTCTAAGTAAAATTAAACTTAAAGGGACAGTCAATACCAGATTTTTTGTTGTTTTAAAAGATAGATAATTCCTAAATTACCCATTCCACAGTTTTGCATAACCAACACAGTTATAATAATAAACGTTTTACCTCTGTAATTACTTTGTATCTAAGCCTCTGCAGACCGCCCCCTTATTTCAGTTCTTTTGGCAGACTTGCATTTTAGCCAAATAGTGCTCACTCCTCTGTAAATTCACGTGCATGAGCTTAATGTTATCTATATGAAACAAATTAACTAACACCCTCTAGTGGTGAAAAACTGTCAAATGCAGAGGCGGCCTTCAAGGTCTAAGAAATTAGCATATGAACCTCCTAGGTTTAGCTTTCAACTAAGAAAAATTGGTGATTAAAGTAAAATGGAAAGTTGTTTAAAATTACATGTCCTATCTGAATCATGAAAGTTTTTCTTGTACTTGACTGTCCCTTTAAAGGGATATTAAACTTATGGGCTCAACTACAATAACATAGTGACTACTGCTCACTATGCTATTATTTATCCTCCTGTGTCTGCATCAGTCTTTAAAAGGACACTGAACCCAAATGTTTTCTTTTGTGATTCAGATAGAGCATACCATTTTAAGCAAATTTCTAATTTCCTCTTATTGTCAATTTTTCTTCATTCTCTTGCTATCTTTATTTAAAAAAGAATGCATCTAAGCTTTTTTTGGGTTCAGCCTCTGGACAGCACTCTTTTTATTGGTGGATGAATTTATCCACCAATCAGCAAGAACAACCCAGGCTGTTCACCAAAAATGGGCCGGCATCTAAACTTACATTCTTGCATTTCAAATAAAGATACCAAGAGAATGAAGAAAATTTGATAATAGGAGTAAATTTGAAAGTTGCTTAAAATTTCATGCTCTATCTAAATTGTGAAAGAAAAAAATTTGGGGTCAGTGTCCCTTTAAAGCTGTTCTTTTATTTTAGCACCTTACAAGTGACAGTTGGTCGACCTACACATCTTCATACTGGGCACAACTTATTGGAGCTAAGGTATTCTTGTACTCTGTGACAGACACAATGTGCATTTACAAATCAGTGAAATTGATGGCTTTTTTACAGCAATATTGTGCATTTTGGGCTAGCGAGCATGATACAGAGAAAGAGCTTGAGTTTAAGTGATCAATTATTAAATAAATGGTGCTAAAAACTCACCCTGACTGTGTCACTGCACCTCGCTAAACTCAGCGGCTCCAGCTGCCCATGACACAGTGCTCTTCTGCCAATGAGGTGACATTTGCACCTCTAAACCAATAGCCATGCTAGCATACAGAACACGATCAGATGACACACTCGTCTATTGGTTTAGAGGTGCAAAAGTTACCTCATTGGTAGAAGAGCGCTGTGCCGTGGGTGGCAGGAGCCGCTGAGTTTAGCGAGGTGCAGCGGCCCTTTCAAGGTGAGCTTAGCACCATTTTTTAATAACTGATGACTTAAACTCAAGTTTATGTTTATTGATAAATCCTAGCGTTTGTTGAACACTCGGATTTACCATCACTTTGACTATACATTTAAAAGTAGACAAGCTTTCGAGAGCTTCCTCTCTTTCTCAGGTCTGAAGCAATACTGATCAATACAATGGAACTTATAGTTTATATCTTGAAGCACACAATGCTTAAAAGGACCGAAAGTGTTATAGAGGTCGTAGTACAGAGAGAGGAGGGGGTGTCATAAAATCATGAGGGGGTCTGAGGTGAAAGGTATAAAGACAATAGCTAGTGTATGAAAACATACTGTAGAGAGATATAACTATGCATAGGAATAGTTTTTTAAGCTGCATTCACAGCTTTTTTGGCTATGTGGAGCAAGTTCGTATAAGCGAGCCTGAAGCCACATATTTAAGAAGCAAAAACTACTTCTTTACTTCTCTGCCACCTCAGAGGTGGCGAGATCAATCACAGCGACACTCGCTCATTTAGGGTGATTGACATTTCCTGCTCTAGTGAAATTGGTTGTCCATAGAGCATATACTGACAAATATATATATGGCATCAAAATGTATAAAGATGTGAATTTATGCAAGCATGGGGGGGATATAAAAGTGCCATACAGACAGCTGCATGTACACATAACTGTAAATATACATGCTTCTCGGTATACACATTGAAGAAAGATGAAAAGAAAATATCATAGGGGTGGATATTTAGGGCTAGATTATTAGTGGTGTGCAATATTGCGCTTACGCAAACACGATATTTGCGCTCCACTCAGTAATACAAATGCACGTAAATGTGTGTTGGTATTACAGGTGCAGTGAAATGCAAACGTGTCCTCCATTTTAGGTGACATTTTTTTTCTAACACCCCACATTCCCTCATTTTAACTCCTTATAACTGCTTTGTGCAGTTTAAAAAAAACAAAAAACAACAACAATTAAATAAAATTAAAATGCTCATATTTATATTTCATGTTATGTACTGTCCTCTTTATTGGGGGCAATTGGGGCAACTTTTTATTTTTAACCAGAGGTCTGGTTAATTGCGCTTAGCGCAAAGTGAAAACGCAATTAACGTGCTCCTGTAAACGAGCATTTAAACTGTTAAAGTGCATTATCATTTTTATTTCAAATGTTTTTCTTTTTCAGGATGTTTTTGAAGTTGCTTCTGAGAAACTTGATTTTGAGGATTTGGATCTCTGTATTGGATGTGTTAACCTGAAATACAGCTGTGAAAAGCCAGCAACATCACTTCTGTCACATGGTGCAAAAAAATGTGAGCTCTGAAATGGCAGCGCCGGTAAAGGGTTACAGAAACATGCACCCCAAAATGTTTTCATTCGGGATTCAGATACAGCACACAATTTTAAAAAAAGTTTCCAATTTACTTCTATTATCAAATTTGCTTTGTTCTCATGTTACTCTTTGTTGAAGAGATATCTAGGCAGGAAACTTACACATGTCTGCAGCAATTAATGACAGGAACTAGTAATGGCATTTAGTGCTCTTGTTAATGTATAACATTTTTGCAAAACTACTGCCATATAGTCCTGCAGACACAAGCACTCTCCTGAACTTACTTTTCTGCTTTTTTTTAAAAAAAAAAAAGTACATTGGAATGTTTAAAATTGCAAGGTCTATCTGAATCATATACAGTAAAGAAACATTCTGCATTTTATGTCCCTTTAAAATAGGAGAATGGCTCTGAAGAGAGCTGCTGGCACAGGAGGGATAACGATTGCATGGTGAGTAGTAACCATTCTGTTGAAGTTGTATCCGGCAATGTTAAATCCCTTTTAAAAGGACAGTATACACCAACTGCATGCAATAGACACTACTATAAAGAATAATGCACAGATACTGATATAAAAATCCAGTATAAAATTGTTTAAAAACTTACTTAGAAGCTCCCAGTTTAGCTCTGTTGAAAGGGTAGCTGGAACACCCACTAAAAGTGGTTGTATAGCAAACAGAGCAGACACTCCCCCCCCTCCCATTCCTCTACATATGAAAAGACCCTTTACACAAACAGGAGCAAGCTGGAGTAGAGAGACAACGGTATACTTCTAAAACGTTGGGGCTTGGTTATGAGTCTGAAAATCAGTGCAATGTTATTTGAAAATAAGCAAAACTATACATTTTTTTGTTAAAACAAAAAAAAAAAACCTGTATGGGCTATATAAATGAATTATCTTCAAAAGATTTATGAAAAGAAACATCTAGCGTATAATGTCCCTTTGAGAAAAAATAAAAGTGCTTTAGACAAGCAGTAGAGTTAGTCATCCGATGTTACCTGTTTCAGGGTCACACAGATGTTCACAGGGATCGAGAATTCTTCGGGCGCATAGATCCAAAGCCCAAGGACCACTTGAATTCATCTGAGAGAACAGAACCACCTGGGCAGGATTTAACCAATCACTTGCATCAAGCTGGCTTCCCTCAAGTAGGATAAAGCGGCTTCCTAAGGAGACAGCAATCAATTTATATCTCTTGATTTGATTTACATCAGAAACTCTTCAAATTAAAGATGCAATGCACATGGCACTCTGATTGGGTCACTCTGTATATAATTAGAAACAAACATCCCTTATAGATTCCCTTATAGAACAATTTTCCTACATATCGGAAAATTATTATTACTATCAATTTAATAGACACGCTATAATAAAACGCACCAATAGTAACTGAAACTGCACAATTTCCTGACTGATAACAGCAAGCATTAGTCAAGAAGTTTATTTCTAGGGCTAAAGAGTTTCCTACAAACCAACTTGACTTTTAAAAGATTGTAATAAATCCTTTATTTTTTTTTCAATATTGTGAGTGCACCAATTAGTTTCTTATCTCCTTATATTTAATTGTATTATATAATTTCATATATGCAACCCACGATTCCATTCAAAAATCAAATCCAGAAATACAAACAATTGCTTCATAGCAGTCAATGTCAAGACTATATGGGGGATATTTATCAAAGCCTCAACTTTGTTGCATTCGCCGGCACCAATACGCTCGCCTAACATTGCAGCCGTGTATCTCAATAAGCTCTCTTTAGTTATGAAAAAAGCCAGCAAAAAGACGCGCACCAAGTATGGGGCGATGAGCATTGGACTGTTGTTAACTAGCAGTCATCGATCATGCATCAGTTCGGCTTTTTCCAAACTTTATTTATACCCTGTGACTAAACGCTGCAACTATACTAAAATGTTTAACTCCTATCCCGCCGCTCCCCGACCCCGCCGCAAGCTAAATAAAGTTATTAACCCCTATCCCGCCGCTCCCCGACCCCGCCGCAAGCTAAATAAAGTTATTAACCCCTATCCCGCCGCTCCACGACCCCGCGACAACCTAAATAAAGTTATTAACCCCTATCCCGCCATTCCCCGACCCCGCCGCAACCTAAATAAAGTTATTAACCCCTATCCCGCCTCTCCCCGACCCTGCCGCAAGCTAAATAAAGTTATTAACCCCTATCCCGCCGCTCCCCGACCCCGCCACAACCTACATATATTTATTAACCCCTATCCTGCCGCTCCCCGACCCCGCTGCAACCTAAATAAATGTATTAACCCCTAAACCTCTGGCCTCCCACATCACTACCACTAACTTAAACTTTTAACCCCTAAACCGTCAGCCCCCCACATCATCAAAAAAAAAAATTAAGCTATTAACCCTTAAACCTAACAACCCTCTAACTTTAAATTAAAATTACAACCTCCCTATCTTCAAATAAATTTAAACTTACCTGTAGAATTAAAATAAACTATTTTAAAATATTAAATAACCTACCCTAACAATTATACTACAATTAAATTAAACTACCAATTAAATTAACTAAATTACATATTAAAAAAAACCTAACCCTACTCAAATTATTTAAATATACTATTAAACCTTATTACAAATGACTAAATTACAGAAAAAAACAAACACTAAGTTAAAAAAAAATACAAACACTAAATTATGAAAAAACAAAACACATTCTCAAAAATAAAAAAGAATTACACCTAATCTAATAGCCCTATCAAAATACCCCCCCCCCCCAAATAAAAAAAAACCCTAGCCTACAATAAACTACCAAGGGCCCTTAAAAAGGCCTTTTGTGGGGCATTTCCCCAAAGAAATCAGCTCTTTTACCTGTAAAAAAAAATACAAACACCCCCCCAACAGTAAAACCCACCACCCAACCAACCAACCCCCCCAAATAAAAAAACCTATCTAAAATAACCTACGATCCCCATTGCCCTGAAAAGGGCATTTGTATGGGCATTGCCCTTAAAAGGGCATTTAGCTCTTTTACATGCCCAGACGCTAATTTAAAAATAAAACCCAGCCAAAAAACCCTTAAATAAACCTAACACTAACCCCCAACGATCCACTTACAGTTATTGAAGTCCCACTTGAAGGATCCATCCAGCTGGCAAGAAGTCTTCATCCAGGCGGCCTCTTTGATCTTCATCCAGCCAGGGAAGTCCTTATCCAGGTGGCAAGAAGTCTTCATCCAGACGGCATCTTCTATCTTCATCCGGGTCCATCCTGAAGACATCCGGCGCAGAGCATCCTCTTCATACGTTCGCCACCATAAACTGGAACTTCAATGCAAGTGACATCATCCAAGATGGCGTCCCTTGCATTCCTATGGGCTGAAAGATTTAAATCAGCCAATAGGATTAAAGCTGCTAAGATTTGAGCAGCTCTCATCCTATTGGCTGTTCCAATCAGCCAATAGGATTAAGCTCTCATTTTAGTTTTTTATTTGGGGGGGTGGTTGGTTGGTTGGGTGGTGGGTTTTACTGTTGGAGGGTGTTTGTATTTTTTTTTTTACAGGTAAAAGATTTGATTTCTTTGTGGCAATGCCCCACAAAAGGCCCTTTTATATGCTTTTTTATTTTGATAGGGTTATTAGATTAGATTTTTATTTTGATAATGTGGTTTTTTATTTTTCGTAATTCAGTGTTTGTTTGTTTTTGTAACTTAGTGTTTGTTTTTTTGCTGTAATTTAGTAATTTGTTAAAGGTTTAATAGTATATTTAATAATTTGAGTAGGGTTAGGGTTTTTTAATATGTAATTTAGTTAATTTAATTGGTAGTTTAATTTAATTGTAGTATAATAGTTAGGGTAGGATATTTAATATTTTAAAATAGTTTCTTTTAATTCTACAGGTAAGTTTAAATTTATTTGAAGATAGGATGTTGTAATTTTAATTTAAAGTTAGCGGCTTGCTAGGTTTAGGGGTTAATAGCTTAATTTAGTTTATGGTGATGTGGGGGACTGACGGTTTAGGGGTTAATAGGTTTAGTTAGTGGTGGTGATGTGGGAGGCCAGAGGTTTAAAGATTAATACATTAATTTAGTGGTGGTGGTTTCGGGGAGCGGCGAAATAGGGGTTAATAACTTTATATATGTTGCCCCGGGGTCGGGAGCATTGAAATAGGGGTTAATAACTTTAATTAGGTTGCAGCGGGGTCGGGGAGCGGCAAGATAGGGATTAATACATTTATTTAGGTTGCGGCGGTGTCGAGGAGCGGCGTGACAGGGGTTAATAACTTTATTTAGGTTGCGGCGGGGTCGGGGAGCGGAGGAATACTGTAGGGGTTAATACATTTTATTAAGGTTGCGGCTATGTCGGGGGCGGCAGATTAGGGGTGTTTAGACTCAGGGTTTATGTTAGGGTGTTAGGTGTAAACGTAACTTGTTTTCTACCATATAAAATCAATGGGATATCTGGCAGCATCGAACATAAGCTTTCGCTGCTTTTAGACTCCCATTGATTTCTATGGCATCCGCGGCCTCCAGGGTGGCAGATTGAAAACCAGGTACGCTGGGCCGGAATACCTCAGAGCGTACCTGTTAACTATTTGATAAATGGGAAAAAGTGTCAGATAGAGCCGAATGTGTATTCGGGAACATCTGTAATGACGTAAGCATCGATCTGCATCGGATTGAGACCGGCAGATCGTATGTTACATCACAAATTTCAACATTTGCCGGTCTGTAGGCTTTGATAACTAGGTTGGATCAAGCGTGCCAAAATTACGCTGCGGAATTCCGGCGTATTTGCGGTTGGGTCTTTGATAAATATCCCCCTATACAAATAGTTACTTGAAATAGGTTTTACAGTTTCATAAAGTGTACAGCAACTGCTTAAAGGGATACTAAGTCCAGATTTATTTCTTTAATGATTCAGATAGAGCAGCAATTTTAAGCAACTTTCTTATTTACTCCTATTATCATTTTGTCTTCGTTCTCTTGTGATCTTTATTTGAAAAGCAGGAATGTAAAGCTTAGGAGCCGGACCATTTTTGGTTTAGCACCTGAGTAGTTCCTCCTTATTGGTGGCTGAATGTAGCCACCAATAACAAGCGCTATCCAGGGCGCTGAGCCTAAAATAGGCCAGCTCCTAAGCTTTACATTCCTGCTCTTTGAATAAAGATAGCAAAAGAACAAAGAAAAAATGATAATAGGAGTAAATAAAGTTGCTTAAAATTGCTGCTCTATCTGAATCATTAAATAAAAAATCTGGGTTTAGTGTCCCTTTAACATCCCTTTCATCATCTGTAACATTATGCAGCTTTTTGATCCATTCTACATTTGTAATATATTATAAAATCCTCTCAAATTTTCATCAAACCAAAAGGTATCAAATGAATCCATTGCACAATTAATCAAAAGGGAGAAATCTATAACAGAGGTTTTCCCCTTTGGCTACTGCCTTTCAATTGATGAAAACGATATATTCCCCTCTCCAACAAAACAATATATGCCCCTTTCCAACAAAACGATATAAGCCCCTTTCCAACAAAACGATATATGCCCCTTTCCAGCAAAACAATATATTCCCCTTTCCAGCAAAACGATATAAGCCCCTTTCCAAAAAAACGATATATGCCCCTTTCCAGCAAAACAATATATGCCCCTTTCCAGCAAAACGATATATTCCCCTTTCCAGCAAAACGATAAATGCCCCTTTCCAACAAAACGATATATGCCCCTTTCCAGCAAAACGATATAAGCCCCTTTCCAACAAAACAATATATTCCCTTTTCCAACAAAACAATATATGCCCCTTTCCAGCAAAACGATATATGCCCCTTTCCAACAAAACGATATATGCCCCTTTCCAACAAAACTATATATGCCTCTTTCCAACAAAACGATATATGCCCCTTTCCAACAAAACGATATATGCCTCTTTCCAACAAAACAATATATTCCCATTTCCAACAAAACGATATATGCCCCTTTCCAGCAAAACAATATATTCCCCTTTCCAGCAAAACGATATAAGCCCCTTTCCAAAAAAACGATATATGCCCCTTTCCAGCAAAACAATATATGCCCCTTTCCAACAAAACGATATATTCCCCTTTCCAGCAAAACGATAAATGCCCCTTTCCAACAAAACGATATATGCCCCTTTCCAGCAAAACGATATAAGCCCCTTTCCAACAAAACAATATATTCCCTTTTCCAACAAAACAATATATGCCCCTTTCCAGCAAAACGATATATGCCTCTTTCCAACAAAACGATATATGCCCCTTTCCAACAAAACTATATATGCCTCTTTCCAACAAAACGATATATGCCCCTTTCCAACAAAACGATATATGCCTCTTTCCAACAAAACAATATATGCCCCTTTCCAACAAAACAATATATGCCCCTTTCCAACAAAACGATATATGCCCCTTTAGGAATGTGAAAGGCGCTGGGAAGCTGAGGGTTAATATAGATGAGTCAAAATGACTGTTAATAAAAAGTGTCTGTGACTATTCGTGAATTTTGGTAAATTAAAGATTTGTTGTTTAACAAGGTTTAAATATGGGTGAATTATATCACATATGAAGTAGAAACAGTTATTCATATAGCAAATTCCATTAGGATAATCAACCCAACAACTAGGTAAAATAAACAAATGAGATTTAATAAAAAGATTTTTTGCATATAAAAGATACAGTAAAATACGGTTGTGGCCACAACTACAATAAAAAATGATAATTCGAAGACAGTATCAGAAATATACACAGTGAATGTGTTGTCTTGTTAAAATATTCCTTATAGGCTTTAGACTGACATATCGTTTAGGATTTATGATTTTAAACACTTAATAGTGGAAATAAACATTAGTAGCTAAGGAATTTTGCAATCAATAGTGAAGTATAGTATTTGGTAGTGAAGATATTTGAAAGTCTTATGAACGGTAATCATAAATTAATTTCTTGGTAATTCCGGTGGTGTTAGTGCTTAGTATCAACGTTCCAAACACTCCTATGCTTATAGCACAAGAGGTTACAGGTGATGTGAGAACAAATTAACAATTCTTCAGTGTCAGGTTTTTTTCAAGTGATGCAATTTGTATCCAAAATAAAAGGTGACTTTTCTCAATACAATTGTTACTTGTATCCAAGTGTAACTTTTTTTCTAATGTGTAACTTTTTTTCTAATGTGCAGTGTTGCTCCGGTTATATAATATATGCAGCTGTGTGTTACGTGGGAGACGATAGTTGGTTCAAAGTCAGTTGTTAATATTCACAGTGTTTCAAGTCCGATAATCTATCGGTATGTTTCTGTAGATGTTATTATCCTTATGAACGAAGTGCAATAGATATGGCTTGAGACAGACTTACCTGGCTGCGCTCCCTGGCCGGCGTTGTCCTTGCACGGCGGAAGTACTCGCAGCCGCTTCACTGTCGGATGTAGCCCTGTTGATTCTCCGCTGGTTTCGTAAGGTGCTATGCTGCGTGATATTCCTCCTGTAGTTGGCAGCTAGCAACTATCTTGGGATGAGTGAGTTGCAAACAACAACAGATCCACAGATACTTCTACGCGTTTCAGCACACTTGGTGCCTTTATCAAGATATTTTACTGTGGATTGTTTGGAGCCTTTTGAAGTGTTTTCGGTACCCGTATGTAGGACCCGTATGTAGAAAACATGGTCTTAGAGGTAGTTGTATCGTTATTTCTAAAAAAGACTTATATGTTTAAGACAATATCGGTACTTAAAGGGACATTATGAATTTTCCTTAACTTAAAATTTCACATTTTTTGCTATATGAATATTGTTTTAAATTCCTTTGTTAACCAACAATTCAAATATATTTGTTGAATTACTATGTATATATCTTAATTGAATAGAATAACTTTAAAATAAACCTTACTTGTATATTATGATTTGTAAAAACGGGAAATAAATGGTATAAAATCGGGAATAAATGGTATCAAATCTATAAACCTGTTTAATTGTTTATAGTGTATATATGTAAGAATTCTTACTTTGCCTAAGTTTTGCTATTTGGAGGTTATAATCAATTTTTGATATATGTATCGGAGATGTATCTAGTTGTTATATGAAATTAATTTTTAGATGAATTCATTTGAATGGGGTGATGAAGGACTAGTTCTATAATGCACCCTTCGCTTAAATAAAGGGATTGAGATCTAATTCTGCGTTGAGCCCTCCTGGGATTAATGATGAAAAGTTTACTATCAATTCAGCTTCTACTAAGAGTAATTTTTTTGTTGTGTCCCCCCCTCTTTTAGATAATATTTTCCTAAGGCCCCAATATAATAACCCTTTGGTGCTCTGATTGTGTTCTTTTTTGAAATGTAGGGATAGTTGGTGATCTTCAAAGCCTCTTTCAATATTATTCAGATGTTGTCTTATTCTATCTTTGAGAGGTTGTCCCGTTTGGCCTAAATATTGTTTTTTACACGGACATTGGATTAAATAGACCACATTTGTGTCAGTACATTTTATGGTGTCTTTAATTTTCAATTTGAAACTAGAGTTTGTAGATTCAACCATTTTGCTCCTCTTACTGAATTTACAGGCTTTACATTTATGGCAAGGATAATATCCTTCAAGATTATTCCCTAGAACATCTTTATTCGATTTACCTTTATTATATTCACTAGGGGCTAGTATTGCCTTTAAATTTTTACATTTTCTATAAATGATTTTGGGTTTTGATTGTGCAATGTCATTTAGAAATGGGTCTTTCTGGATATAATGCCAGTGTTTATACAGAATTTTTTTGACACTCTGAAAATCTGCAGTATATTGGGTTATAAATGCTGTCTCATATGACTTGAGTTCACCTTGTGGGGTGCTTCTGTCTTTTGTTGTTAATAGAACTTTTCTGTCAGTTGTTAATGCAGTATTATGTGATTTCTTTATCAGTTCTTTGTCATAGCCTCTTTCAATAAATTTGTTTTCAAGAATAGTTGATTGTATCTTGAAATCTTGTATATCAGAACAGTTTTTTCTAAGTCTCATAAATTGACTTTTGGGTATGTTGAGTTTCCAGAGATCGTTATGACAGCTATTAAAGTGTACATAATTATTAGAATCTACTGGTTTGAAGTAGGTTTTTGTTTTTATTTGATTTTCCATAATTTCAACTGTGATATCTAAGTAGTTTATAGATTTGGTATTGTATTCGTATGTAAAAGAGAGACCCCACGAGTTATTATTTAGGTCTTGCATGAATAAAACAAGTAGGTCTATACCACCAGCCCATACAAAAAAAAGGTCATCTATATATCTCTTGAAGAGTACGAGGTTTGCGCTCCAGGGGGTTTCAAGAATATTAGTTCGTTCGAATTGACCCATAAATAAATTTGCGTAACTGGGCGCAAACCTCGTACCCATTGCTGTTCCCTTTTTTTGTAGGAAATAATTCCCATTGAAATTAAAGTAATTATTTTTTTAAATAAATTCTATACATTTGAGAATGAAGTCTGATTGTTGAATTGGTATGGATTCATCATTATGAAGAAATTGTTTCACTGCATTTATTCCTAAATTATGTTGGATATTGGTATATAGTGAACTTACATCACAGGTTACCAGAAGTAAGTTCTCATTCCATTCTATATGATTTAGTATATTTAGAAAATGTGTAGAGTCTTTAAGATGTGTAGGGAGTTTTTTAACATATGGTTGTAGAAATCTGTCTACATACTGGGAAAGGTTGGATGTTAGAGAGTTGATACCTGAAATAATAGGCCTACCTGGGGGTTTACTGACTATGACAAAGAACTGATAAAGAAATCACATAATACTGCATTAACAACTGACAGAAAAGTTCTATTAACAACAAAAGACAGAAGCACCCCACAAGGTGAACTCAAGTCATATGAGACAGCATTTATAACCCAATATACTGCAGATTTTCAGAGTGTCAAAAAAATTCTGTATAAACACTGGCATTATATCCAGAAAGACCCATTTCTAAATGACATTGCACAATCAAAACCCAAAATCATTTATAGAAAATGTAAAAATTTAATGGCAATACTAGCCCCTAGTGAATATAATAAAGGTAAATCGAATAAAGATGTTCTAGGGCATAATCTTGAAGGATATTATCCTTGCCATAAATGTAAAGCCTGTAAATTCAGTAAGAGGAGCAAAATGGTTGAATCTACAAACTCTAGTTTCAAATTGAAAATTAAAGACACCATAAAATGTACTGACACAAATGTGGTCTATTTAATCCAATGTCCGTGTAAAAAACAATATTTAGGCCAAACGGGACAAACTCTCAAAGATAGAATAAGACAACATCTGAATAATATTGAAAGAGGCTTTGAAGATCACCAACTATCCCTACATTTCAAAAAAGAACACAATCAGAGCACCAAAGGGTTATTATATTGGGGCCTTAGGAAAATATTATCTAAAAGAGGGGGGGGACAACAAAAAAATTACTCTTAGTAGAAGCTGAATTGATAGTAAACTTTTCATCATTAATCCCAGGAGGGCTCAACGCAGAATTAGATCTCAATCCCTTTATTTAAGCGAAGGGTGCATTATAGAACTAGTCCTTCATCACCCCATTCAAATGAATTCATCTAAAAATTAATTTCATATAACAACTAGATACATCTCAGATACATATATCAAAAATTGATTATAACCTCCAAATAGCAAAACTTAGGCAAAGTAAGAATTCTTACATATATACACTATAAACAATTAAACAGGTTTATAGATTTGATACCATTTATTCCCGATTTTATACCATTTATTCCCGATTTTATACCATTCATTTCCCGTTTTTACAAATCATAATATACAAGTAAGGTTTATTTTAAAGTTATTCTATTCAATTAAGATATATACATAGTAATTCAACAAATATATTTGAATTGTTGGTTAACAAAGGAATTTAAAACAATATTCATATAGCAAAAAATGTGAAATTTTAAGTTAAGGAAAATTCATAACGTCCCTTTAAGTACCGATATTGTCTTAAACATATAAGTCTTTTTTAGAAATAACGATACAACTACCTCTAAGACCATGTTTTCTACATACGGGTCCTACATACGGGTACCGAAAACACTTCAAAAGGCTCCAAACAATCCACAGTAAAATATCTTGATAAAGGCACCAAGTGTGCTGAAACGCGTAGAAGTATCTGTAGATCTGTTGTTGTTTGCAACTCACTCATCCCAAGATAGTTGCTAGTTGCCAACTACAGGAGGAATATCACGCAGCATAGCACCTTACGAAACCAGCGGAGAATCAACAGGGCTACATCCGACAGTGAAGCGGCTGCAAGTACTTCCGCCGTGCAAGGATAACGCCGGCCAGGGAGCGCAGCCAGGTAAGTCTGTCTCAAGCCATATCTATTGCACTTCGTTCATAAGGATAATAACATCTACAGAAACATACCGATAGATTATCGGACTTGAAACACTGTGAATATTAACAACTGACTTTGAACCAACTATCGTCTCCCACGTAACACACAGCTGCATATATTATATAACCGGAGCAACACTGCACATTAGAAAAAAAGTTACACATTAGAAAAAAAGTTACACTTGGATACAAGTAACAATTGTATTGAGAAAAGTCACCTTTTATTTTGGATACAAATTGCATCACTTGAAAAAAACCTGACACTGAAGAATTGTTAATTTGTTCTCACATCACCTGTAACCTCTTGTGCTATAAGCATAGGAGTGTTTGGAACGTTGATACTAAGCACTAACACCACCGGAATTACCAAGAAATTAATTTATGATTACCGTTCATAAGACTTTCAAATATCTTCACTACCAAATACTATACTTCACTATTGATTGCAAAATTCCTTAGCTACTAATGTTTATTTCCACTATTAAGTGTTTAAAATCATAAATCCTAAACGATATGTCAGTCTAAAGCCTATAAGGAATATTTTAACAAGACAACACATTCACTGTGTATATTTCTGATACTGTCTTCGAATTATCATTTTTTATTGTAGTTGTGGCCACAACCGTATTTTACTGTATCTTTTATATGCAAAAAATCTTTTTATTAAATCTCATTTGTTTATTTTACCTAGTTGTTGGGTTGATTATCCTAATGGAATTTGCTATATGAATAACTGTTTCTACTTCATATGTGATATAATTCACCCATATTTAAACCTTGTTAAACAACAAATCTTTAATTTACCAAAATTCACGAATAGTCACAGACACTTTTTATTAACAGTCATTTTGACTCATCTATATTAACCCTCAGCTTCCCAGCGCCTTTCACATTCCTGAAGTTCCTAAATAAAAATTAATTAGACTAAGTTGAGAGATCTTAGTCTTACTTGAAAGGCTAAGAGGGTGAGAAAGTGTCCAGACTCTTTCCTTATATTTAAGATATATGCCCCTTTCCAACAAAATGATATATGCCCCTTTCCAACAAAACGATATATGCCCCTTTCCAGCAAAAAGATATATGCCCCTTTCCAACAAAACGATATATGCCCCTTTCAAACAAAACAATATATGCCCCTTTCCAACAAAACAATATATGCCCCTTTCCAACAAAACGATATATGCCCCTTTCCAACAAAACGATATATGCCCCTTTCCAGCAAAACAATATATACCCCTTTCCAACAAAACAATATATGCCCCTTTCCAACAAAACGATATATGCCCCTTTCCAGCAAAATGATATATGCCCCTTTCCAACAAAACGATATATGCCCCTTTCCAACAAAACGATATATGCCCCTTTCCAGCAAAACGATATATGCCCCTTTCCAACAAAACGATATATGCCCCTTTCCAGCAAAACGATATATTCCCATTTCCAACAAAATGATATATGCCCCTTTCCAGCAAAACGATATATTCCCATTTCCAACAAAACAATATATGCCTCTTTCCAGCAAAACGATATATTCCCATTTCCAACAAAACGATATATGCCCCTTTCCAGCAAAACGATATATGCCTCTTTCCAGCAAAACGATATATTCCCATTTCCAACAAAACAATATATGCCTCTTTCCAGCAAAACGATATATTCCCATTTCCAACAAAATGATATATGCCCCTTTCCAGCAAAACGATATATGCCTCTTTCCAGCAAAACGATATATTCCCATTTCCAACAAAACGATATATGCCCCTTTCCAGCAAAACGATATATTCCCATTTCCAACAAAACAATATATGCCTCTTTCCAGCAAAACGATATATTCCCATTTCCAACAAAACGATATATGCCCCTTTCCAGCAAAACAATATATGCCTCTTTCCAGCAAAACGATATATTCCCATTTCCAACAAAACAATATATGCCCCTTTCCAGCAAAACGATATATGCCTCTTTCCAACAAAACACAATTTGACCTGGTCTTAAGATTTACGATTATAAAATGCAGGAGACATTAATGTAGATTTTAAATACATTTAGTATATATCGGCAATTAAAGGGCCAAAGCCAAAATTAAAATGTCATTGCTTATATAGAGCTTGCAATTAAAAAAAGACTTTCCAATATACATATGAAAAATGTGCACATTCTATTTATATGCTTCCGCTCTTACTGAGCATGTACACAGTATATATGAATATTGTGATTGGCTGATGGCTTCGAGATGATACAGGGGGAGAGCAAATTGGATTAAAGTGACAATCTACTTCCGAATGCAGAAGAAGGTCTCTTAGTGTCAATCGGCTATTTTCATTTCCGCATTTATTCTTGTGCTTTAGGAATGCACTAAAATCTATCCAAATCCAGATATAAGTGCATTGCTGTTGCACAAGAATAAATGCGGCAACGGAAATAGCCGAGCTGCATGAAGAGCAACCGTCTTCTGCATTCGGAGGTGAACGAAACCTCTGAATGCATGTGTCTATTAGCCAATCAGTGCTGACTCATAAATAACTCCACAGGAGTGAGCACAGTGTTATCTATATGACACACATGAACTAGCACTGCCAAACTGTGAAAAACTTCCAAAATGCACTGAGATAAGAGGTAACATTCTTATCATTCTACATAGGTTTAGCTTTCAACAAAGAATAACAAGAGTACAAAGCAAATTTGATGATAAAAGTAAATTGGAAAGTTGTTTAATATTGCATGCCCTATCTGAATCATGAAAGTTTAATTTTTACTTGACTGTGCTTTTAACTTCTACTACTAATGTCAAATATAAAGTAAGTGCTATTGCATTGTCTTGGTACTGTGTATTTGTACATTTTTAGCGGTTGTTATAAATATATAAAGTTGTGAATGATCAATACATAATATCTTGTAAATCTTATGCAAACCAACACAGACAAACAATCATTTCAATTGCAACACTTAGAAAACACTCTTGCAAATCAATTTAGGCAGTTTGGAACTGTAAAATATTTACATATCTATTTTTGCTCCATATGCCTTTTGCTGCATCAGATGATCACTATTGCTATGGTGTTCACATCAGAATGTGACTTCTTCTTTAAGAAAGGGGCGTTTCTCTTTCAAAAACTGAATAATTTGACTATTCAAGTGCTTATATAAAGGTTCCAGGGTCCTTATTAGAGTCCAGAGTACACTAAAATTACCTAGTAAATAAGTGATTACCATTTATAAGACAATCATCTGCTACCTAGAGGGGTGTGTGTCCCTCACTTAAAATCACTTAAAAAGGGGTAATCTCTTTCATATGAGGGGTTTTGTGTGTATTGCAACAACTATCTATGGAGCAAGGATAATCACCAGTCTCTGAGAGTAAGACCTCTGAATTGACAGAGCAAACTTTATTCTGTAAAAGATGGCCAATTAGGTTTATCCTTAAAGGGCTTCCTCTGCACCACTAGTAATAAAGGGAGGTCTCTATCTCTTGACTATTCCTCATCCCCAAATGGTTCCTCCTCAACCCTCACAGAATACAAACAAACCTCATTGGTCAGGAGGACAGCAGGGTATCATCCATCACACAATAGGGGTTTTAGAATGTCTACAGCAGTTTTTATAAAAGCTGTTTAAGAGTAACTTCCATATTAAATTTGATTTTAGAATTTAAAGTCAGACAGGTAGATTACGAGTTGTGCGTTCGTCTTTTAACGATGAATAAAATTGCCATCTCAGCGTTAAAACAGCAAAGCAGCCATTACGAGTCTTGTTGGTATAGCTGTACCGCAAACCTTTTAGCCTGTAACGCAACGTCAGTCCCACACTAAAAAAAAATTAAATTTTTTCATGGGACTTCCATAGCGCTGCCATTACGAGTTTTGCGGTGAGGCTAAAAAGCTTGCGTTACACCCTATACCGACACGATCCGTACCACCATCTGAGAGCAGTAGTTATGAGTTTTGCGCAACAAAACTGTTACATAAAACTCCTAACTAGTGTGTTACAAAGTACACTAAACACCCATAAACTACCTATTAACCCCTAAACCGAGGCCCTCCCGCATTGCAAACACTATATTAAAGTTATTAACCCCTAATCTGACTCTCACCACATCGCTGCCACTAATAAAATGTATTAACCCCTATTCCGCTGCTCCCCGACATCGTCGCAACTATACTTAAGTTATTAACCCCTATTCCCCCACACCCCAACATTGCCCACACTATAATATATTAACCCCTATTCACCCACACCCCAACATTGCCCACACTATAATATATTAACCCCTATTCCGCCGATCCCCGACATCACTGCCACTAAATAAAGTTACTAAACCTCTGGCCTCCCAAATCACACCACTAAATAAACCTATTAACCCCTAAACAGCCAGCCCCCCACATCACCAAAAACTAAATTAAACTAGTAACCCCTAAACCTAACACCCCCTAACTTTATATTAAAATTACAAGATCCCTATCTTAAAATAAATAAGAACCTACCTGTGAAATAAAATAAAAATAAATTTAAACTATAAATTAAACATAACTGGCCCAAGGAGATATTTAAGCGTTGGCATAAACTACAAATTAAATAAACTAAATTACAAATTAAATAAACTAAATTACAAATTATAAAAACCTAACCCTACTAAAAAAAAAAAACTACAATTACAAAAAATAAAAAATACTAAATTAAAAAAAATAAACAAACGAAATTATCCAAAATAAAAAATACACCTAATCTAATAGCCCTATCAAAATAAAAAGCCCCCCCCCGAAATAAAAACACCCCCTAGCCTACAATAAACTAGCAATAGGCCTTAAAAGGGGCTTTTGTAGGGCATTGTCATAAGGAAATCAGCTATTTTAAAAAAAATAGATCCCCCAAAGTAAAAGCCACTACCCAACCAACCCCCCAAAATAAAAAAATCTAACTAAAAAAACCTAATCTACCCATTGCCCTGAAAAGGGCATTTGTATGAGCACTGCCCTTAAAAAGGCATTCAACTCTTTTTCCTGCTGTTAAAAGGGCATTCAGCTCTTTTAAGAAAAGTCCAACCACTAATCTAGAAATAAAAACACCCAAAAAACCTTAAAAAAAACCCTAACACTTACCCCTCTTTAGATAATCACAGTCGCTGAAGTCCCGCTTGAACGATCTTCATCTCGGCGGCTCCATCTTCATCCATCGCGGGACCAGAGGCGGAGCGGTCGATTCACAGAGGCGGAGGTCCATTGATCCGACGTGGAGTTCCGCTGCACACTAAGGATTGAAATGTAAGGTACCCCTTTTATTTTGGGAGTACCATTGAATTCCTATTGGTTGAAAAAATTAAATCAGCCAATAGAAATTAGGGAATTTAAGCAGCTCTCATTCCTATTGGCTGATTCGAACCAGCGAATAGGAATAAGAGCTGCTTAAATCCTATGGGCTGATTTGAACATCCTATTGATGATCGCATTAGAAGACCTCCACATCGGATCGATGGACCTCCGCCTTGAAACTCCATGCATCGACCGCTCCGCCTCCGCAGGGATGAAGAATATGGCGGTTCTGTGATGGATGAAGATGGAGCCGCCTGGATGAAGATGAAGCTGCCGGGACGAAGATCGTTCAAGCGGGACTTCAGCAACTGTGAGAACCTATAGAGGGGTTAGTGTTTTTTAAGGTTTTTTATTTTTTGTAATTTTAGTGTTTTATTTTTTGTAATGGTAGGTTTTTTATTTTTTGTAATGTTAGGTTATAGTGTAAGGCAGCTTAGTTTTTATTTCACAGTTTGTATTTATTTTAACTAGGTAGTTAGCAAATAATTAATAACTATTTACTAACTAGTCTATCGAGTTAAAATAAATACAAATTTACCCGTGAAATAAAAATAAAACCTAAACTAGCTTAGGTTTTATTTTACAGGTAAGTATGTATTTAGTTTTAAATAGGTATTATTAAATTAATAATTGTAACGTTTATTTAGCTTTATTTTAATTATGTTAAAGTTAGGGGGTGGTTTATGGTTAGGATTAGGTTTAGGGTTAGTTTTAGGGGTTAATAGTTTAATTTAGGTTATTGCAATGTGGGGGGTTGGCAGTTTAGGGGTTAATAGGTTTATTTAGTGGTAGTGATGTGGGAGGCCAGAGGTTTAGGGGTTAATAGCTTTATTTAGTGGCGGTGATGTTGGGGTGCAGGGAAATAGGGGTTAAAGGGACAGTCAACACCAGAATTTTTGTTGTTTTAAAAGATAGATAATCCCTTAATTACCAATTCCCCAGTTTTGCATAACCAACACAGTTATAATTATACACGTTTTACCTCTGTAATTACCTTGTTTCTAAGCCTCAGCAGACTGCCCCCTTGTTTCAGTGCTTTTGACAGACTTGCATTTTAGCCAATCAGAGCTTTCTCCATGGTAAAAGTCACATGCAAGAGTTCAATGTTATCTATATGAAACACGTGAACTAATGCCCTCTAGTGGTGAAAAACTATCAAAATATATTTAGATTAGAGGCGGCCTTCAATTAGCATATGAACCTCCTAGGTTTAGCTTTCAACTAAGAATACCAAAAGAACAAAGCAAAATTGGTGTTAAAATTAAATTGGAAAGTTGTTTAAAATTATATGCCCTCATGTGCCCTCCACTGCACAAAATTAACTTTCTCACAAATATTGCTCCCTATAGAATAAAAACCAATCTATGAATAAAGATATTAAAATTACCTCATGGAACATAGGTGGGATTGTTTCACCAACTAAACGAAAAACAATACTGGCACATTTACAGAAAATAAACACCCACATAGCTCTAATCCAAGAAACACATCTTAACATTGAAGAATCACTAAAGCTAAAATCTTCCTGGGTGGCCGAATGCATCTTTGCTCCCTCAATCAAAAGGAAAAAGGGAGTGGCTATTCTCTTAGGGAAGAAATTAAATTATGAAAAAGTAGACACATGGATCGACCCGCTTAGTAGATTTATAATATTAAAATTAAAGATATCAAACTTAACATACACTATATGTAATCTGTATGCACCTAACATAATTGAATATGGGTTTTGGGACTCTCTCCAATCAAAAGTTTTGGAAGTGGCGGAAGGGCATATAATCATAGCAGGGGACTTTAATATGTCCCCGCGAGCCCCTCTAGACAGACTAAGATTCGGAGTAGCACAGAAAATAAATAAGAAAGACAAGCTAGAAAGCAAAATATTTAAATCAATTATGCGGAACTTAGCAGTCAGAGATGTCTGGAGGGTACAAAACCCTGACAGCAAAAATTACACATGCTACTCCAAAACAACTGACCTTATGTTAATCAATGATAGTTTATATCAAAGAGGGGTTAAAGCACAAATTGCAGATATTCTGATCTCTGATCACGCACCAATCACACTATATATCCCAGATAAAAACATTGCTGTTAAAAGACAAAGCTTCTTTTTTCCCAAGTACTTGATTAAAAATGCAAAGTTTAGAGATTGGCTTAAAGGAAAATGGGAAGATTATTTTCAAAATAACAAAAATTCAGTCTCCAGCCCAGTAATTCTATGGGAAGCAGCAAAAGCGGTACTAAGGGGGGACATAATTGCATACACAGCGAATATTAAAAGGGAAACCCGCCTGAGAGAGACACAAGTAATCGCCACGGTAACTAATGCCTACAATAGATATTTGAATCTCTCTTCAGATGAGAACTGGAAGAGGTACATTAAGGCCAAAGAGGACAGAGATACTTTCTTAGTCCTGAATTCTACACAAGCAAACTTAAGATACCAATCAAATCTTTACAAATTTGGCAATAAATCAGGTAAAATGTTGGCGAAATTAGTAAAAAACTCGAAATCTTCGAAAACAATTGAAGCAATACAAATTAACGGCAAACTACTTACCTCACCAGAGGAAATAACTGAATCATTCTTCCAATATTATAACTCAATATACGCGGCTGATCCAGTCAATATAAATATGAGGGAAAGTTTTTGGGAAGACATTAATATTACAAAAATCTCTCCTGATTTTAATTTGACATTGAACGCTCCAATAACAGAATTAGAGGTAATGCAGGCAATTCAAGCTCTGAAAGGTGAAAAAGCGCCAGGTCCTGACGCTTTGCCAAACGAATTTTACAAAAGTCTGGACAAAGTAATTGTTCCTCAACTAACTATCCTTTATAACCACCTGTTTCAACAGAATAACCAAATACCTCCCAGTTTCCTAGCATCACATACCATCCTCATACCTAAAGCAGGGAAAGATCCACAATGCAGAGAATCTTATAGACCTATCGCATTGTTGAACACGGACTATAAGATATTTGCTTCAATTTTGGCCAAAAGAATGCAAAAAGGCTTATCTGAGGTGATTCACAGCGATCAAGTAGGTTTTCTTCTTAAAAGAAGTTCCTCATCTAAAATTAGACAACTGCTCTTATTCATTGATTATTTTAAAAATAGTGAAGGCAAGCCTGGTCAGAATCGTGATGCAGCGGTAATAGCAATCGATGCTGAGAAGGCGTTTGACCGAGTCAGCCATGACCATATCTTAAACACATTGAAACAATATGGATTTCAAGAGAAATTCTTAAATTTAGTAAACAATCTATGCTCCCAGGCATCATCTATACTAGTAATGCATGGGCAGGAGTCTAAGAGGATTCGACTAGGGCAAGGCACGAGGCAGGGATGCCCGCTTTCGCCACTTCTGTTTGACTTGGCGATCGAACCCCTAGCTATAAAAATCAGAAAACATATTGAAGGAATTAAAATTTACAACAAAGAACTGAAAGTGGCTCTATATGCGGACGATCTGCTAGTATATGTTTCCAACACTGCCAAGAATATTCCAATAGTACTTAACATAATTGAACAATTCGGATATTTTGCAGGGTATAGAATGAATAAACAAAAGACAGAACTGCTCTGGTTAAGAAAGACCGATACCTCTCAAATAAACAACCCATTTAAGACAGTTATAGATTCATTTAGATACCTAGGGATTATAGTTTCATCCAATCCTCAAGAGTGGTACTCCCTAAATATAACCCCAACGATTGCAAACGCAATTACATTAATGAGAGACTGGCAGAAATTGCCTCTTTCCCTTTCTGGACGTACTGCCCTATACAAAATGGTAATCCTACCGAAGATAACATACATTCTACAGAATCTTCCATTGTTCATAAAAGCACAAGACATTAAGAAATTCAATAAGGCGCTCCGCAAATTCATATGGCAGACAAGGAAACCTAGAATCTCGTTGCAGAGATTATATCTAGCAAAACAATTTGCGGGACTAGCCCTTCCTAATCTATATTTATATAATCTAGTTTTCCTAGGTCGAATTGCGGCAGACTGGATAGCAGAAGCCGATTATTTTACGGACAACAGGTTAGAGAACAGCATAATTTATCCTCTGAAGCCAATATCATTACTACATACACCTGCTCATCTAATTCCTAAACAGGTGAAGACCCTTAAAACTATATACATAATAATACAGGCATGGAAAAAGATCGGAGCATTAATGGGAATAAACACGAATATCCCTAGATACCAAACCTTCATAGGGAACCCAGAATTTCAAGAGGGCTCTCAAGCTCCACATTTGAAGAGATAGCAGGAACAAGCGCTTAAATGTATCACACAGCTATACCATTTAGACTCAGGAACTATCAAAACTTTCCAAGAATTGAAACTGGAATTCAATCTTGACAACCAAGATTTCTTTGCTTACTTGCAAGCCAGGCACTATACTAGCCAACTACGAGCCCAATTTAGTTGGAAATGGACCTGGGGGAAATTGGAATCATGGCCAATCTTGATTAAGGCAGGTCAATGTTCGATATCCCCATGGTATACCTATCTTAACTCTAAGGAAGGCGGCAGTAATGTAGAGAAATTAGCTCAAAAATGGTCAGATCAATTATCTATGAGCATAGATAAGGAAGTACACATTATGAGATCCCTGACACTCCTCCATAATTCCACTATTTCTGAAACTTGGAGAGAGTCCCACATAAAGGTCCTATATCAAATATATTATACACCAGACAAGGCTCACAGATGGAACAATAAGGAATTCAATATATGTCCAAAATGTAGCATGTTGGCCGCAGATTTAATACACATGGCATGGGCATGCCCTAAAATCAAACAATTCTGGTACAGATTAGAATTCTGGTTATTAAAAAGGGTGAAAACCGATTTGTTTAAATTTAATCTACTAACCATAGTCTTTCTGTCAAGAAATAAGGAAGACTTCAGAGATGCCAAATTAGTGAACCTAGTTATCTTAGCTGCGAGGAACTTGATTTTTAAAAAATGGAAAACCAGATTTATACCCACAACGAATGAAGTAAAGAACTACCTTAAAAAACAATATCGGATCGAACAACTTGCTACAGATCTGAACTCAGAGCAAGAAATTGCAGTTTTTTTTAGCAAATGGTCTAAATTCATTAAAAGTTTTTCTCTGGCAGAAATGGAGTATATGATAACTCCATTTCAAAGCTCTGAAATAGTGCAATTGGGCGCCTGGTAGTGGGGGGCGGGCGCGGGTGGGGGTGGGGGGAGGAGGAGAGAAATGTTTTTTTTTTTTTTTTTTCTCTCCCCCCTCTTTCTTGTTGTCTTTGTTGGTGTTGTCTCTTTTTATTTTCTCAAATACTAAGTTAAAAACTCCAACAGTGTTTCACAAAAATTGAAGTAAATAGAAGTGATAAACGGTAAAAAAAAAAAAAAAAAAAAAAAATTATATGCCCTATTTGAAACATGAAAGTTTTTTTTGGACTTGACTGTCCCTAATAACTTTAGTATAGTGGCGGCGATATCGGGAGCGGCAGATTAGGGGTTAATAGATTTATTTCAGTGTCGGCAATATTGGGAGCGGCAGATTAGGGGTTAATAACATTATGTAGCTGTCTGCAATGTTGGGGGCAGCAGATTAGGGGTGTTTAGATGTGGGGTTTATGTTAGGTTTAAACGTAACACTTTTTCCCCTATAGACATCAATGGGTTTGCATTACAGAGCTTTTCATTCTGCAATCGCAGGTGTTAGGTTTTTTTCTAACACGCTCTCCCCATTGATGTCTATGGGAAAAGCATGCACAAGCACGTCAATGCAGAGCTTGTATTTTGTGCGGTATGGAGTGTAACGCAACCATATCGAACACACAAGCTGGCTTTTTCAAAACGTAATGGCAGCGATATGGAGGGTGAATATACGCAACTTTTGTTGCGTTCGTTAAATACCCTCTATAGCGCAAAACTTGTAATCTACCTGAGAGTGAGGTAAAGAAAGGTCAAAAACAAAATGTGCATAAATACATATTAATTTGAAATAGAAGCATTTTTAAAGTATAATTTCATTAGCAAAAATGCTTTTAGTAAAAGCTATTACTGTTTTTCTGCATCATTTGCACATATCCTGTGGGGGTCTGTGCACCACAATTCAAGTTCAGAGAACTGGTAATGAGGTGTATTGCTTCTGTGAAGACTTAATTTTTGTCAAAGAAGCCACCACATACACTCTGAGGCATGGAGTTTTAATACTGGTACACGACCCTAACAGGATATGTGCATATACCACAGAAGATTAGTAATAACTTTTGCTAGAATAACTTTTGCTATTGATAATATATTGTAAAACAAATGTTTATATTTTGCATTGAAATGCAGCCATGCATATTTCAATTTTGACCTTTTTATCCCTTTAAGAGAGGTTATTTGTTTTTGGAAATTAAATTGATTTTGAGATTTCATTAATGTCAGAAATTAAAGGGACACTGAACCCAATTTTTTTCTTTTGTGATTCAGCTAGAGCATGCAATTGTAAGCAACTTTCTAATTTACTCCTAGTATCAATTTTTCTTCATTCCCTTGCTTTCTTTATTTGAAAAAGAAGGCATCTAAGCAATTTTTTTGGTTCAGAACCATGGAAAGCACTTGTTTATTGGTAGGTGAATTTACCCACCAATCAGCAAGAACAACACAGTGTGTTCACCAAAAATGGGCCGGCATCTAAACTTACATTCTTGCATTTCAAATAAAGATACCAAGAGAATGAAAATAATTTGATAATAGGAGTAAATTAGAAAGTTGCTTAAAATTGCATGCTCTATCTGAATCACGATAGAAAAAAATTGGGTTTAGTGTCCCTTTAAGTTCTCATTCAAATGTAAAAATACAGGATAATGACAAAGTATCCACTGTGTGAAATATTTTTTAACTGCTTGTTCAGTGGAAATTAAAAAAGAAGTGTCACAGGTAAGAGTGTGCAATCTGATAGCAACTGTGATTATATAAAGTGTTTGTGCTGGAAGAGAAGCGTTTACATTTTACACTTCCAGTTAGTATATTCTTAAAGGGATAGGAAAGTAAAAAATAAACTTACATGATTCCGATAGAGCAGGTCATTTTAAGACACTTTTTAATTCACTTCTAATTTCATATGTGCTTCGTTCTCTTAGTATCCCTTGTTGAAAAAGAATACGCACATATCATACACTAGTGGGAGTTGCTGCTGATTGGTGCCTGCACACTTTTGTCTTTTGTGATTGGCTAACTAGATGTGTTCAGCTAGCTGCCAGTAGTGCAATGCTGTTCCTTCAGCAAAGGATAACAAGAGAACAAAGCAAATTTGATAATGGAAGTAAATTGGAAAGTTGTTTAAAATTGCATGTTCTATACAAATCATGAAATAAAATTTTGTGGTTTCGATACACCTATATAAATATAACATTTCAGAAATATTTACTATTAAGATTCATAATATAGATTTTTTATCATCCTATGCTAGACATTGTGGGCTCCATTTATGAAGCTCTTTCTTAATCTGTCTGCAAACCCAGAGGTTCCAGATATCAAACTCATTTATCCAGGATGATTGACAAACCCTGCTCTTGCATAATTGGTTGTGTGAGAGCAGGGACAAGGCTGCAGAAAAAAACCCTAACACTGAATACTGCATCAAAGGCCCCGACCATGCTACTATAGTTGTTCCCCAACAATTAAATGTCACTTTAACCCAATTAAAATCTATCCAACTCCTGAAGGACTAATCTTATTAACAAATCAGAATAGAAAACATTGTTTGTATATATAAGAGGGTGAGAAATAAAAGTTAAACATGCTTATTGATGGTTTGAAGAGGCTAGAGAACATTGATTTTCTTTAACCTTATAGAATTTCAGTGACTTTCATATGATCTATCCCTTATTTTGGCATAAACATGTATCAATCAGAGGACGGACAAAATCCTGACATGGGAACCTGTCTGTACTCCTTTTAGCTAACAGGCAGCAGACACTGTACATCCTCTTTCCAGGTGTACCATGGCACAAACCACCAATGACTCGAGAGTAGGGCCTGTCAATCACCCAGAACAAACGTGTTGGGTGACGTCTGCTTCTTACATTGTGGAAATCAGGCTTAAATGTTTCTTGCAAGGGCTGAAAAGCAGCATCTGCTGTTAATCCTTTGAGCCCTATGTATTAGGAATATTTTTATTTCAACCATTTTACATTTTATTTTTATATACAGTTTAACTCTTTTTTTTTTTATTAATAATTGGTTCATTCAAGGGCACTAATGCTTTCTAGTGATAGTATATACATCTGAGCACTTAGATATAACCACATTGTCTTCCTATTGACATTTTGACAAGGACATACTTCTTTACAGTCATGTACATACCATCAGCAATGAGATGTTCTGGAACATGGAGAGTTATCTTCACTATGAGAGGGCAGCTGATATGGGAGGAACACACCAAACTAATGACACAGCTGGTCACGCTAATGAGCGTCAATGTCATCTTGTTTACAGGACTGCGAGGGGAGCCCACTGCTGGAAATATCATACAAATAAAATTTACTACAATGACTGAAATAAAAATCCAAACTTTAAACTGCAAGAATTCTGTATCAAATGTCAAATATTTATTTAATATTCACAAAAATCAACAGAAATTATTGTATTACCTATTTTTTTTTCCTTCATGTAGACAAATATATCCATCAACATTAAACCCTCAAACCTCCCTTACAGGCATTTTTTTTTTAATAAAGAACCATAATAAATTACACTTCAAGCACCAATGGCTCATAATAAAGGTTACTGACCTCTGCTCCGTCTTCTGCTGCGTGAAGGGTCTGTGTAGAATGTTAACTGGGGTTCATTGTCCATCTCTGTTCCGCATTCTTCTTCTGGGTTTAAAAAAGCTGATCCAGCTGCAAGACATAAGTTAGAATTTTTTGATAAACATAGAAGAAGAAAAAAAAAATTAGGGCATCAGACAAGGGAGGGAGTAGGATCAATGCAATAATCTGATGAAATATAAATAAATTCTCAAAACTATATTCCGATGCTAGAGGGCCCAGAAATAAATTACTAAACCATGTGCTTCCAAACCCTCTGGCAGCCACAAGATTAAAAGAACTATAAAAGAATATGTCAAGATATGGTACGTAGCTGGTAGCTTGTGCCTCTTCATTTTGCATCTCGTATTAAATCTAATTTCTTAGACACTAGTTTTCAGACTGTGTTCTCAAGAGTCAAGAAGCCCGGTAGATCATACTACAAGCGTATTGGAAAAAAAAATGTTGGCAGATATCGTACTCTACAAGGATATGAACAGTAAATTTTTATCTTTGTCATATTTTTTAAATTAAAGATAATGGTATAGAACACTGCAAACACCAGCATGGAGGGACTTCTTGATTACATAGCGTCTAAGCAATCATCATACATAATCATTGCATTTGCACAAAATATGTCAATTAGAGATTTTTATGGTAAAGCATCACTGTAATACAAAATGAGATTAAGGTATTTTTAGTTATTAAGAAAAAGAGATGGAGTCAAAAAGACACTTCAGAAATTATATACATATATATATATATATATATATATATATATATATATATATATATATATATATATATATATATATATATATATATATACACATATATAGATAGATAGATAGATAGATAGATAGATAGATAGATAGATAGATAGATAGTATATATATATATATATATATATATATATATATATATATATATATATATATATATATATATATATAAATAAATATATAGATAGATAGATAGATGGATATATATACAGTATAGGTAGATAGATTGATAGATGGATATATATACAGTATATATAGATATATATATATATATATATATATATATATATATATATATAGAGAGAGATATATACAGTATATATATATATATATATATATATATATATATATATAAAAAGAGATAAATATATATATATATATATATATATATATAGAGAGAGAGAGAGAGAGATACATACATACACACAAGCACACATATATATATATATATTTATATATATATACATATAGAGAGAGAGATACATACATACACACGTATATATATATATTTATATGTACATTTTTTATCTTACATGGTAGAAATTTCATCTCATTACATCTCAATTATTTTTTTTTTATTCTAGAGTGTAATATTAAACAGATTTTATTATCCCTCTATAAATCCTACCCTGCTGAGAAAAGAATATTTTTTACAACTGGATTTAGTATATCAGTCATAAATAAAATTACCTTCTAAATTATTAACATTTTTATGATAATTTAAGGCACTGAAGACCGCCTGCCTATAACACAGTTACACGTGTGGGTTTTTTCAAGTAAAACCGCATATTTGTATTCTGCTGCTATATCTGTATCTTTACAAAACAAAATTGCTTCTAATTGGATCAAGATGTAAAAACGTAGTGACATTAAAGTTGGTATTAAATAAAAAATGTTTTTAATGTAAGTCTAAGCACATGTTTGTTCCTATCTGGGAAATGTTAGCTATTTAAAAGCCATTAGTGTTCGTGTTTGCACCCTGCGCATGAATTGTAAACATTGATTACCACTGTAGTAGGAAGAGGTTGGATGCATCAGAAAGTAAGAAAATTGGGGCCTAATACTTTTGAATGCATTTTTAAACTACAAAAACAAATTGCACAAATTCATTATATTTTGAAGAAAAAAAAAACATAGAAACTAACAGCTCACAAAACAATTTAGTCTAAAATGTTTCAAATTTTATAAAAACTCAAAAATAAAGAATTTAAAAATATATAAAGGCCGTATTACAAGTGGAGCGCTAATTAACGTTCCCACTTGAGTGGGTTAGATTACAAGTGGTGTGTTAACTTTTGCACGCTAGTAATTTCGGGTTGTTTCGGCTTGTTGCACGCGTCATAAATAGCGCTTGGATTGCATACAGTATATATATATATATATAAAGACAAATATTGTGTTGTCAGCACCCACCAGTACTCCTCATTAATGGATTAGTTCAATTCCCTGTGTTTAAATTATTTACAGGCAATCAGTGCAAGGGGATGGTTAAAAAAAGCATAATAGACTATCCTCTCCAGCACTCTCTCATACCGCCATTAAGGGATCCAGTGCAGTTCACCGTAGCGGTCAGTATTCAGCCCTGATATTGACTGATATTATTAACAATTTTCTATTGTGCCAATTGTTTTTCTTCAGTGGTTAATCCATTTATTATATTTAGGAATTAGTGAGTGCTGGAGAGGATAGTCTATTTATTTCTCTCCACCAATTATATATATATATATATATATATATATATATATATATACACGCATATATACACGTTGAATGGAGTAGCCGTGTTAGTCCAGTGATTTAGATAACAAAATAACAAGAGTATTACATTGAGCAATGATACTTTTTTTATTGGACTTTCAGAAGTATTCCTTTTTCAAGTTTGAAGTCATACTAACCAATTCAATGGAATTTACAGATTATGGGGCATATATGATTGTGCGAGCAGACATGATCTAATATAGTGGATCATGTCCGCTGCACATCGATAAATGCCGACACTGTCCGGGTTTTCCAGACACATCATCATAATTCACACATGACCGGACGGGACAGACCCTCTCTTCCCTACAGTCATAAGTCACATAAACCTGGCTCGAGTAGCAGCTAGATTGCGTGCAGCTTAAAGGGATATGAAACCGTTTTTTTTTTCGTGATTCAGATATAGCATGCAATTTAAAGCAACTTTCTAATTTTCTCCTATTATCCATTTTTCTTCATTCTCTTGATATACTTTGTTGAAGGAGCAGCAATGCACTACTGGTTTCTAACTGAACACATGGGTAAGCCAATGACAATCAGTATATTTTTCCAGCCACCAATCAGCAGCTAGAACCTAGGTTCTTTGCTGCTCCTGAGCTTTCCTAGATAAACCTTTCAGCAAAGGATAACAAGAGAATGAAGCAAATTAAATAATTGAAGTAATATGGAAAGTTGTTTAAAAATGTATGCTCTATCTGAATCACTAAAGACATTTTTTGGGTTTTGTGTCCCTTTAAGGACCGGTCCGGTGACCTCACAGTCAGAACAGAAGCCATGTGATGTCACTGCAGCCAGTGAAATTGGTCCTTTTCCTTTAGCCAGACTAGCTGCAGCTACCAGGTAGGTAATACATTTATGGAGAAGCTAGGTCTTGGTCTTCAGAACATTTTTTTGATTGGTTTAATTCTGAATATACAATATGCCTGTAAGCACAACAAGTTCTTTATTAACCAAGCAAAATAGTCTTTTTAGTTTTAAACTAATTATTTCTATCACTTGATTCTGCTCTTGTGATCGGCTTCAATCGTGGTGCTGCTATACCCTGATCACGAGTTTAAATTAAAATATGTCAATGAAAATAAAATCAAAATAGCATCACACTAGCTTTAGGAAGCAGAATTATTGATTATATCAACCCTTGTTTGCAGCCACCCTTTCAATGCTGTTATCTACTGCTACTCTTATGTAGAATAGGGATTATGGTGAAAAGCACTTCACATCCC